>NC_056727.1:941724978-941957478 GCF_019279795.1 Protopterus annectens
ATGGTGGTATTGTTAACATTTTTAATATTAAGGAAGCTGGGTACTTTAGTTATTTTTGGTTGGTTTCAAATTGCATTGCTTTTGTTTTTCAGGGACTGAGTATAATTTTCTGGACTATTAGCCACTGATTGAGGGTTTGGAGGTCATCTTGGAGCTGAGCTTGTATAACATGTGGGATGTGTTTAACATGTGGATGATCGTGTTATCTGCATAAAGATTTAAAGGTATCTCAGGATGCTCAGATGAGAGTTTGTTGATAACTCAAAAAACAAGCCACACTGGTGGAATCACAAAATCAATAGGCTGTACAACGTAAGGAAGAAAATTATGGCAAAAATTAGGAGGTGCAACACCCACATAGCTCTCAACTGTCCAGATTTTCAGAGAATGTCCAGACTTTTGACTCACATTTTAGTCCATTTCTCATAAAATTGTAGTTTTCTGGGAAATCACTGGCAAATCATTGATGACTAAAGTAAAAAAATAATGGCAGACATTTGATTTTCGGACTTCATATCCTTCAGAAAATTCATGTTAATGCAAAACCTGTTATTCTATCAACTTTCTAAGTTTGTAAGAGCAATATTTAAAAAGTGTCCCTATTTTTGGGCTATTGTCCCCCCATTCTTTGTGGCTTTGTCCAGATTTCTTGCTCTAAGAGGTTGAGAGGTATGAGCACCTAGCAGGATATAAGCACTCTCATCAATCTAAACAAACAACTCAGAGGACAAATAAAGTCTACCAAAGCCAAATTTGAGGTAAATTTGGCCTTCCAGGCCAAGGACAACCACGAGGCATTCTTTAGCTATGTCTGCCACGTCAAAGGCAACACACAATTGTGTGCAGACCTCATTGTAAATGGAACCACCTGTAATGAGCCAGAAGAAATAGCAAACCTACTGGCTGGCAAACTCAGCTACACCTTTACCCCTCTCTCCCAGTCAACCTCAAGAAATAACAGCAAATATAACTCCCCATGCTATCACTAGGGAACAGGTCCTTAATTCTCTCTCTATGGCCAAGAACACTATATCAATGGGCCCAGGCAATATCTCAGGATGCCTTCTAAGTAGCATGAAACATGACCTATTGGGCCATCTGGAACTGCTCTTTAACTGTAGCCTCCAAACAAGCTTCATGTCTCATGAAAGAACAGCAACAGTCATCCCTCTGCACAAAGGTGGGTCATCTACAGACCCTGAAAATCACAGACCCATAAGTCTCACTAGTCTCATATGCAAAGCCATGAAAAGAATTATCATGGAAATGATCAATAATGATGTTGTAAACCTCCAAATACTGGACCCAACAAAATGTGGTTTCGTTAAGGGCAGATCATGCCTAATCAACCTGCTAGACTTCTTTGAGAAGGTCACCAAAGCAATGGATGAGGGCAAAATGGTTCATACTGCCTACATTGACCTGGCCAAGGCATTTGACACAACAAACTACTAGAACATTGTTGAGAGATTCAAGAGGTTGGGTACAAACCCTTACATCACCCAGTGGATAGCCAACTGGCTCACAGACAGGACCCAGGAAGTTAGAATTTGGAAGTCCACCTCTAAAAAGATGCAAGTCACAAGTGGAGTGCCTCAGGTATTAGTCCTGAGACCTCTATTTTTTGGCATTTACTTCTCTGAAGTCAAGGCCAATGTAAATGGCCTCTGACTGACTAAATTTGAAGATGATTGCAAATTAGGAGTTGTCATTGAATCCCATACCAACACACATGTTCTCCAGGAAGGGCTGCCACAGACGAACAACTGGTGTCAGAGCCATGGACTAAAACTAAATCCCAAGAAATTCATAATAGTATCCTTCAGTAAGTCATCTACCCCTGGTAACTATCAAATTGACAACAGACCCCTTAGAGATGATCCAGTAGTGAGGGACTTAGGGACACACACAGACGGTAATCTAGCCTTTGGCCATCATGTGTCTACAGTAATGAGGAAATCATTCTATGTTGCACAACTTATAAACAAAGGTATGGCGTCTAAGTCCAAAGAAGTCATTGTTCCACTGTATTCAACATTCATCAGCTCTATCACTGAGTACAATGCCCCCTTTGGTATGTACCTAGCCAGGCACATCCAACAATTATAATGTCCACAGAGGTTCCTCACTAAAAGAATACAGGATGTAAGTAAAATGTCCTATGAAGACTACCTCATGTTCCTGTCCCTGTATTCTACCTCTTACAGGCTGTTGAGGGGAGATCTATGCCTGGCATACAGGGCATTGTCAAACCCCATTCTGATGGACCTCCTGAATATCCACAAAGCAAACAGCACCAGAATTACCTATTCTAAAGACTTGCCTGTGATATGAATAGGACCTGCTTGAGACCACCCCATCTCTGGAGCAGACAACCCATTGATGTGAAGCAGAGTTCCTGCCTAACCCAATTCAAGTGTAACTTGGGCAGTTGGATAGGGAACAAGAAATTCATCCCTGGTTTGGTACCTATGTCTCTAACGGACAAAGGCAGCCTGTAAATGATTCATCTCCCAGGCCCCTGCTTGCAACTGTGTCATCTCCCAAGCCCCTACTTACACTTACAAAGATTACCAGAACTTGTCAGAGATTTGGGATGCATGGGTAGGCTTAAAAAGGCCCTTGTGGTTGTTAGCCTAATAAATACCTATGAACCTATGAATATGGAAAAGAACAGACAGGTTAAAGTATAACCCTGAAGGTCTCCTTTCATAAGAGGAGTTGTTTTAAAGTTGGTGGTACCTACTTTCACCTTGAAGGATCTATTGGTTAGGAAGTCTATAAACCAAGGTTTTGCATAACCACTAATGACTACTTCAGTTAATTTGCCAAATAGTAAGTTATGGTCAATTAGATCAAAGGCTTTTGTGAGGTCAATAAAGATGGCTCCTGTCGGGTTGCATTGGTCCACCTAACTTCTTCTTTTTCCTCCCAAGGACTCTGCCTGGGATCATTGTCTACTTCTAGCACAACAAAAAACTTAAACATAGTAAAATGTTCACACTCATTGGTATGTTTACTAAGGGCATTCCCTATGTCTTTAGTTTTTATATCATAATTATGTTCACATATATGCTTTTTAATGCTGTCTCCATTTTGCCCACATAATATGCTAAACAAGCTTGCACTTTGCTAAGTTTACAATATCCTTTGTATTACAGTTATAATACCCCCATGGCTACAGAAGATGATACCTTTCAATATTAACTGATGGCTGTTGCAAGATAAACTTACATTGCATACTGCTGCACACTTATATGTTAAATTCTCTACTTTTAAACCATTTATTCTTGTTTATCACACTCCAATATATCCTTACTATTATTAGTTCTTCTGTAGCTAAACTTTGGGTCTTCTTTAAAATACGTCACCATCTCCCAAACTTGGATATAAAAATCATTTTGAAAATTATAGTCTTATTTCCCTCCTGTCCACTTTGTGTGATGTATTAGAATAATCTTCTTCCACTAATTAAAATGCCACTTTGCAAAGCGAACCCCTCAGTGAGTAACATCATGGCTTTCCTTCCCTTCGGGGCATGTCTACTGCCCTGTTAGACCTCACTGATTCTGTGTGGCAAACATCTTACTGCTGCTCTCTGCTTTTCTAGCTACTGTGACAGTAGGTTTTACTGTCTTGCTGTGGGCCAGTAATAGCCACAGTACAAGCCACAACCAGTGTTATCAAGTGTTCCATAAGCCACATTTTTGGGTCTGTTTATGAAAATGCCACTAACGTTTACCTTCCAAACATTAATCCACTTTTTAATAAAGATGATGATGCCATCTAGTATTCTAACAATATAGTCAAAGTGATCAGTCAAAGACTGTCACAAGACCTTACTCCAAATATCTGATGGCACAGTGGTGCAGCAGTAGTGTTGTCACCTCACAGCAAGAGGTTCTCCGGTTCAGTTCTTGGCTGGATTGCCTTCTATGCACAGTCTGCATGTCCTCCCTGTGTTTGTGTGGGTTTTCTCTGGGTACTCCAGTTTCCTCCCACGCTCTAAAGACATGCATCTGGAGTGTTTCTCTCCAGGCCTCTGCTGAAAATTGGCTTTGTTCCAAGTTGGACTTTCCCGGTAAACAAATGTTAAATTAAATAAATAAATTTGAAAGATTCAAGCAATTTGGCTTAAACAATAATTTAAAAAATTATCAATGCTTTTTGTTGTATGGAAAAAAATATAAAAATGTCATATTGTACTTGGCTATAGACTCACCATTTAGCAACAACACTAATCAGTGCAGCTGGTTAAATCGCTGGATGTCTGTCATAACCTTTTCTGGTCACATAAGCAAAACTGTTGTAGGAAATATCCTAACTATTAACCATGTGCTACAAAACCTAACAGCTGCTTTCCAGGGTGCCATAATTGCTTTTGGAAAGGTGTGCTGATTCCTGTTCTAGAATATATAGTTTCCCTTACCTGAACTAAGTCTGTAGCTAACACAAATTATTTTAGACATCACTCAAAATGATCTGTAAAGGTATAACCAATTTTCTCAGGCAGAAGTATTGCCTTACACTTGCAAAGAGTAACTGGCTACCCATGGTGAAAGGAGTGCAAACGCTCTGTGCAAAACTTCCACATAGGTTTATAGGTTCATAGGTAAGTACTAGGTCAGCTGTCCTTCAGGCCATTTTAAGCCTAGCCAGTTTCCCTTTTTGTGCTTGAAATAACCTATCTCATGTCATTAGAGATTGGCCTTACCTAACCCATGGTCAATAATTATATATTATCCCTAATGAGAATAACTGGGATCATACAATGGCTATTTTGAGGGCATCCATGCACAGGATAAAGCATTTAGGAGCCGCATCTGTCCATTAGTAGTCCAGGGGGCAGTCCTAAAGCAAATTTTCTATTTCCCATCCATAGATCTAAGTTTCAGTTGGAAATGGACAAGGATGAACTTTGTTTTATGTGGACGGGGAGTCTATTCCATAGCAGCGGTATCCTCTCTGAAATACACTTGTCCCTCCAAACCATTCTGTTGATGTTGCAAAAGAGGTTTAGATCCCTAGACCAAGTATTTCTCATGTAATTTGACTTGCTGATATGCAGTAAATCCATCAGTAATGCATCAGAGGATGTCTTGTATGCCAGACACAGGTCACCTCTTAGCAGTCTGTAAGATACCCCGTATAGTGACAGGACTTTGAGACATAAACTCTTCTCTCATCATTTGCTTTGTTCACAGTGCCAGCAGTTTGAACATGCTTTCTAGTGTGTTGCTGTAAAGCTTTATGCCCTTTAAGGACCCAGAGTAAGGGACGTATTACCTGAATTCATTAACAACCTTTTGTCCAATGGCAGTTGTAACACTCAGGATTAAATCAGGCTATTCTTTGAAGTCAAATGCATAAGCAACCCTAGCATATCACAGAATAAATACCTCCCTCATTACTTACAAAATCTAGGTAATCAGTATATGAGGATATCTGTCTAATACATGATCCTCTATCAAGATGCTAAATTTAATTATGAATGTTATCAGGTATGTGAATATCTACAGTTTATGTTTGCTGCTTGTATTATACTTCCTAAGGCATGGGGTATACATGTGATAACACTGGGCTTGGCTTTAATCCCTATAATTAGTTTATGACTGAAAGATGGGCCATAATGGTCCAGACCATCTTCCAAAATAAAGTAAGCAAACAAAGAGAAAGATTAATAACAAGGGACTGCTTATACTCCAGAAAAAAATGGCTTTATAATATTACTTGATAACAAACATGACCCAAGAAAAAAGGAAAAAGAAATACAATCCAGATTATATAGAACTGGTAGCAATTTATAGGCAGACAAAATGAAATTAGACTAGAATGAAACAGTAAGTGAGATTATAGATAATAATAGGAAAGTGAACAATACTTTAGATAATAAATAGCACAGAGTCCCTTGGGGATTGGTCCTGAGACCACTCCTTTTTGGCATTTACTTCTGTGAAGTCAAGGCCAGTGCCAATGGCCTCTGGCTGACTTCATCATTTCCAATGCCCTGGACCAGCTCATTCTTAACCCCATTAGAGGAAGTAACATCCTTGACCTGGTTAATACCAACATGGGCAACGGTTGCTCTACACCAATAGTCAATTCCTCCCTGGTTAGATCCGACCACAAACTAATTACCATGGAAATCCACATCTCACCCACACCCCTCACGGTATCCACCATGAAAAACTTCTCCAAAGTTGACTTTGGACTCCTAGAAACAGAGGTGGCTAACTTCACGGCACCCATGTCAATGGAGAATAGATGCATGACTGCTGAATCATACATCAATGTACTGTACGAACACGTACACAAATGCATGGAACTAGCCATACCCAACAGAACCAAGATGCTCTCCTCCACAAAAAGGAAGCCAGTCTGGTGGTCCCCTGTCATTAATAAACTCTACAACAGAAGGTAGAAACTGTTGCAGAAAAAGATGAAGTCCCAAGACTGGAAAAATTCCCTGATTAGACTCAACAAAAAGTTGAGATCCCTCATCAAAACCTCCAAAGCCAGCTATGAAGGCAGAATTGCAACAGACACTAAAAACAACCACAAAGCCTTCTTTAGTTATATCAGGAATTTCCATGGCAATACCCAGATTTTCTCTGAGTTACTGCACAATGGTACCTAATATACTGAGCCAACAGATATTGTCACCATACTGGCCGACAGCTTCAATACCAACTTTACCCCTCTTTCCTTCCCCTAAAAGACCAATTTCAATATCAGAAGAATGTCAGGCATCCTGCATTACTGCAGCACAGGTTAAAGCTGCATTGTCTAAGCCAAGAATATAGTTTCCATGAGACCCAACAATATCCCTGGCTATGTTCTACATGAATTACAAAATGAACTGGCACCACATCTGTGTGCTCTGTTCACTCACAGCCTCACCTCAAGCTTTGTCCATAACGAATGGCACATTGCTACAGTCATCCCTCTACATAAAGGAGGAGCGACTACAGACCCTGGAAATTATCAGCCCACTAGCCTGACGAGTCTGATATGTAAGGCTATGGAATGCATCATCATGGACCTAATTAACAAGGAAATAGGGAATCTCCAAACTCTAGATCCCATGCAATTTGGTTTTGTGAAAGGTAGATCATGCCTGCTCAACCTGGTTGACTTCTTTGAGTCAGTCACCAGAGCGGCGGATGAAGGTAAGGCACTTCATACAGTCTACCTCGATCTGGCCAAGGCCTTTGATACCATTCCTCACTCAGAAATTATTGATAAACTCACCAAACTAGGCATCAACTCCTATACCGTTAAGTGAGTTGCAAATTGGCTCACAAATAGAACACACAGTGTGAAAGTAGTGGACTTCAAGTCAGACTGACGACCAGTCACAAGTGGAGTCCCACAGGGATCAGTTCCGGGTCCTCTCCTGTTTGGCATGTACTTCTCAGAAGTCCAGGCCAACATGGAGGGACTCCGGCTGACCAAATTCACAGATGATTGCAAGCTGAGAGCCATTACTAACTCCCCAAGTGATGCAGACATCCCACAGAAAGGCCTCACTGAGACCAATGACTGGTATAGAAACCATGGCCTTAAGCTTAATGCCCAAAAATGCGTCATCATCCCCTTTGGGAAAAACTTAGTTCCCACTAATTACCACATCGATGGGAGCCCACTGAATACTGAAGGAGTTATAAGAGATCTAGGGACAAAGATTGACAGCAACCTCTCCTTCAACCACCACATTGCCACTGTGGTCAGAAAGTCCTTCTATGTGGCACATCTCATTACCAAGGGTTTTGCATCCAGGAAGAAAGAGGTCATTATTTCTCTCTACTCTTCCCTCATTAGACCAGTTATAGAGTATAATGCCCCATTTGGCATGTACCTCACTAGACACCTGCAACAGCTGGAGAGGCCACAAAGGTACCTCACAAAGAGGATCCTAGACCCTAAACACATGTCCTACATGGACAGACTCAAAAAACTCCAGCTATTCTCTGTCTCATATTGTCTACTAAGATGCAATCTCTGCTTGACTTACAAAGCCATGTCTGACCCAGGTCTGTTAGAAATGCTACATCTAAAGAAATCCCAATCCCTCCGCACCACACGCTCCAGAGACCTCAACCTCATTACCACAATCAACAGAACATGCTGGAGGGACAGGCTCGTAACCCAGAGACTGCCGATGCTCTGGAATAGACTTCCCATACATGTCAAGCAGAGCACCTCACTTGCCCTCTTCAAGAGAAATCTTAATGAGTGGATGGGAAATAGAAAGTTCACCCCAGGGATCACTCCAGTGGCTCTACTTGATAGAGGCAGGGGGAACTAACAATGGGCGGCACAATGCCAGGGTATTTCTCTGGGCTAGGCTTGGAAAGGCCCCAGGGCCATTAGCCTAGTACACAGCTACGAACCTATGACTAAATTTGCAGATGATTACAAATTAGGAGCTGTTATTAAATCACCCATCGACACAAATTTTTTCCAGTAAGGGCTTACACAGACAAATAACTTTGACTGTCATATGTCTACAGTAGTAAGGAAATCATTCTATGTTGCACAACTTCTAAACAAATGTATGGCATCTAGGTCCAAGGAAGTCATTGTTCCACTGTATTCAGCATTCATCAGACCTATCATTGAGTACAATGCCCCGTTTGTATGTATCTAACCAGGCATATCCAACAACTGGAACATCTATAGAGGTTTCTCACTAAAATAATACAGGGCATAAGTAACATATCCAATGTAGACCACCTCAAGGCTCTATCATTGTATTCTGTCTCCTACAGACTGTTTAGGGATGATCTCTGGCTGGCATATAAGGTATTGACAGACCCCACTATAATGGAACTCTTGCATGTCTGCAAAACAAACATCACCAGAATTACCCATTCTAAAGACTTAAACCTTGCCTGTGATATAAATAGGACTTGCTGAAGAGAGAAGTATGTATCCTAGAGACTACCCCTTCTCTGGAACAGGCTCCCTATCCATGTGAAGCAGAGTTCCTCCCTAACCCAATTCAAGCACAACTTGGAGAATTGGATGGGGAACAGGAAATTCATCCCTTGTTTGGCATCTATGTCACTAATGAGTACAGGCAGCCTGTAAATGGTTCATCTCCCAGTCCCCTTCTTGTAAATGTTTCATCTCCAAGCCCCTTGCTTACACTTATCAAGGTGCCAGAACTTGTCAGAGATTTGGGATGTATGGCTTAGTTTAAAAAGGCCCTTGTGGTCATTAGCTTAGTAAACACCTATGAACCAAATAAGTAAGGGTAATAATAGAAAACAACAAAGTGAATGCAATTTCATTCAAATATTATAAAAAAAAGTGAGGCATACTTTTTATTCACCTTAAGAGTGTCAACAGGAGATGGTTCAATAGAGCAAATTATTAGTATTACTGAAAAAGAAAGAAAACAGAAATTGTTATTCACCAAGCATTATATCTACATGTTACAAACTGTGTTTTAAAATGATAAGGAATATGTTAAATGAAACAGGGAAACTAATACGTAAATCTCAAACCTGCAATCTCACAAAAGTCCAACAGGAGTAGACTTCATCATATTATGAAAATAATTTACAAGGAAAGAGCAGAAAAAGAGCAATTATCATAAGTCATTAGATAATCAGAAAACTCTTAATAAGGTTGCTATAGTACATCTATTGCAAATTTGGGTACATATGAGAAAACTAGACCATAGAAAAGCTATTGAAATATATTAGTGGACTCAGCATACTTAACCCATTACACTGTTAGCAACCAGGGGCTCAACAAGTTTGGAGAGCTGAAGAATTCTGTGAAATAGCAGCTAGAAGCTAACTGTTCCCTATCAGAAAGGTGGTCAAAGGGCACAGCAGCACAAGACAGCCTCACCTTAAAAGTTGTTAAGGATCTTAGCAACCCACCTGCTGACCAGAGATGCAGACAGACCCTGACATATACAGTACTGAGTATAGTGTGGATAGTACAGGATAGGTGGTGGTGACGTGGGCCCCAAAGGATGCAACCATGGAAGAGAAGAGGGGAAAAGTATTGGTCTACAAAGGCTTATGTAACTACAGTCTTGAACTGGAAAATTATATGCAAACTTCTAAATTAGAAAAGTACTCTAGAGTTTGGTGATCATGTTAGATTGACAATATATGTAAGACAGTCTTGAAAGAATGCTGGAAATAGCTTAAGGCATTTTCTATAAAGACAGGAACATTACTGAATAAAATGAAAATAAATTATTCTCATCTGAAACTCAACTAACAACATTAAGGAATGTGTAAGAACATTTCTGAAATGCATGACATTCAGTTTTGAAAAGATATCCCCAAGCTGGGAATGGGTTTTAAATGTTATTTCACTCTGATGAAGTTTTGGGCTAGTTTGCAAGCAAAAGTATTTTATAATAAATTTTTTTATGAGCCATGAGTTATGTTGTTGTTTTAATGAAGAAATAAATAACTCAAGATGGTACAAATCTGGAAGGTAATATGAACATATACTATTAAAAATGTTTTCTTGTTATTCCGACATGTTAACAACAGATGTTCTTCAAATTATGTAAATTTATCATGCCTTTCTCAACATGTTAAGCTGAATCACTATAGAAGATTCTGCACAGACCAAGGCAAATGGCAGCTTAAAATGACACACTTCATTTTTCTGTGTTAATTAAAAAATGGTCTGGAAAGCTACAGAAAATTTTGGGAAAAGTAAATATTACAAAAAAAAGGAATAGCAAGATTATGCATGATATGGCGGAAAAATATGTTTATAAACAAGATGCAAGGGAAGAAAATTAAAATGAGAGACTTACTCAGCAAGAATGTAAAATCAAGTCTATAAACATGTATAAGCTATACGGGAAATTGGTAAATCATTCTATAAAACGATAGGAGCATGAGGAAGAAGGCACAGCTTTAGAATGCTGATGCAACAAAGGCTGAACTACAAAATCAATACACTATGTAACAGTAAGAAAGATATTACACATCTAACAAAAATAAGCCAATTTTAGCAAAAACAAATCCACTTAAACTGATGAAATTAATCAGATTAGACTATGAAACCAGACTAATGTATAAAAACAAATGAAACAACAATATATTCCTTAATTATGTAGAAAAATAAAGGAAAACAGTGACTGTAACAGAATGTCAATAAATAATGCAATAATATCTAATCCTCAAGTGATTGCAAATCTCCTCATGGACAAATTCTTTACCAACTTCAAAAAATGTAAGGGCATTATAATTACGTTGCTGCTTACTAAGGGTTAGTCTTCATCATTATGGAGGCAATGATATCCATGGCAGTAAAAAAGCTAAGAATGCTTGCTATGTGAGTCCTGAGGGTAGTGATGACAATTCATAATACAAATCTGCTGAAACCATTGCATATTCTTGCTAATGAATTAATTACAACTGGACTCATTCCAGACATCTGTTGTCACAGTGCAGTGGCACCCATACACATAGGATGTACTACATCAGATTCAAACAATTACTAACTTACCAGCTTTACTTGTATTCTCTATAAATTAATGGAGGGGCAGTAACTGAACTTACCTGAACAGAAACTGGTGACCTTTCACTAACAGACTGAGAAAAGAAGTATGACATTGTTAAAGAAAGACCTTCGCTACTTAATCTAGCGGCATGTTCTGAAGCAGTGACAAATACAAATGGATGACAGACTGGCTACATGTTCAGCACACTCACACCTTGTAAAGGCATCTAATACAGCCTCCACAAGGGCATTAGAGAAGCTCATTCATCTCACTGTCAACAGTTGTGTGCTTCAACAGGTAACTAACCGGATGAAGGGGTGAATGCAAAAAGGAATACATTACAGGTTACATACCAAGTCCTAGTGAGATGTATCTCAAAGGTCAAAAATAAGACCACTCCCATTTGGTCTCTCATTCTTGCTGAAGTATCAGCCTATGCCATCCCTACAAACAGCCTACCATTCTGATTATCAGATTTTTAGCTATATCTAGTTACACCTGGTATATTTGTTATACATAACCCTATCTCATTACACATACTTCAAGAGATAACACTAATTAAAGTGATAAGAATGTTTAAACTCTGTTTAGTTCTATGTATCGGAGTTTGCACTGAAATTTGTTCATGGCTAGACAAACTGCACATTATCACATCAAACATTACAAGTATTTTGTACTTTAACACTTTTTTCCAATTTTATAACTCACACATACACACATACTTTCCGCAGACACAGCTGTAATAAATTAAATATTATTTTTCCAACTACTCCTCCACCATTATTTCTGCCTAGATATAGCTAAAAATCTGATAATCAGCATAGAGAAACACCACTTTTTTTTTGGTTCCTGCACTCCTTCATGCTTTCCTGCTTACCCCAGTGCCCCCATCCATCACCATGTCTATCAAACTATCTGCATAATTAAGAACAAGGTCATTTTATTGAATTCTGACTGTTTTATCCCCATCTTGTATAATCTTGTACGCTCACTTAACATGACTTAAGCCTGATCCTAAACTTTCTCCTATTCTTGAATTCCTTTGTATCTGCTTCAGGGATGGCTGTCCTGGAACATATGTAGGTGAAGGTAGCATGCTTTTTATTAAAAAAACAGTTCAACTTAGTCATGTTCATTAAATCAGTCTCCCTCTATATTATTGCCCTAAACTGCTTAGCTCTCCACCTCACACTAGGAACTGATGCACACTTTGCTATCTCCTCGACATGTATGCCTCTCCCATCTTTTTTAAAAATCCTCTGCATTCTTTTGAACCCTTCACAGATTTGTCCACCAAACCAATTTCATATTGCCCAGTGATCTCAGCTTCAAATGGCTAAGCCCATTATATCCCAAACACAGCCAAATGACCACATTTTGGACTCATCCAGACAAGTCCTCAGGCCACTCACTCACACCACTACAGCTTTATTGGCACACTCCTTGATCCCATACTTAAGCAACACTGTCCACTAATTCACAAGATTCTACATATTACCTAATTATGGAAGTAACCACAATCCTGTTTACTCTTACTAGTCCTTAAACTACAAATAATGGACCTCATACTCACTGATGGCAGATCTTCCCCTCTGGCAAAAATAACCTACTATTGAGACTTTTAACTTCTATAAAGTGGGCACCATTTTACTATATCAGTGATGTCAATGCTGCATTTACCTAGCCCAATAATGTCATTTTCTATACAGAATCAGTCATCTGCTGAAGTGGGTACTGTATTACAGGTAATAAATGTCCTCAGGTGACAAACTGCCTTAAACAAATGTTGTATATCCAAGATATCCATCAGTCACCTATTTTTCTTGCCTTTTGACATAAAGAACTACAGTACATTTAGCTAAAGCAATAAATCATAAAAACAAAATCAGTTTGTAAAAAAACTGTAACTCACATTGAACTCAAATTAATTTCTATTGGGAAATATTATATTAAGTATAATAAAACCACTAACTCTGCAAAACACTTTTACCTTATTAACAGATTACTTCTTATCCCATATCTCTTATCTCCTTTTATTACTTCTGACTTTCTTCATCTTAGCTTCAACTTCAGAAACCTTTACGCCAGCCAACCAAACTTTACTTTTCATCCATTTCAGCCAAGTCAGTTCATGACCTTCTACTTGCCACACAACTTTAGCCTCTCATGGAATTTAATTTCACCGAAATTCCTGAAAGAAAATCACTCATTGCTAGATCAACCCCTTCCAGTATTGTTAACCTTTCAACCTCACTGTAACTTTCCCATATGCCTGGAAAGCTGTGAAGAAAGTTCCTTTGCCAAAAATTTCAAACCTTACCCACCTCTTAAATGAGTTCTATATTGTTGGCTAGTTACTGGTTTTGCTGAAGATGTGATCAGGTTTTATGTTACATTAGACCACTGTTTCATCAGACTGTGTGTTTGTAACACAGGTCCCAGAAGAGCAGGGATAAAGAAGTTTTTCCTTATCCCCACTTTGTGAAATCTCAAAATTAGTAGTATGTTTATAGATGTAAATGTGGAATTTCCTCTGCATAAAAATACTGTTTTTATACTTTTGAAGTTACTGTATATATGAATTAGAAGAACTGCAAACAATTTGCGGCTTCCTACTTTCAGCACACATTCAGCCTCACATGGAATCTTACTTCATGTAAATTCCTGAAAAATCCCCTCATTGCCAAAGCTCTTTCCCTTATCTTTGATCACCTTTAACTTACAAATTCTGTTCCATCTTTGATTTTCTGCAATTTTAGAAAGTGGTTAGCTTATAAGACTGGAACAGGTTCTGATGAGACTTCATTCTCTCATAGGACATATATTCTACCTATTCAGTAAATAAGAGTAAAAAAAAATCTCTCCATTACCAGTGGCCACAACATACTTAGCAATATGCAAAACAGTTTCTGTGCTCCATTTAATGCCACCATAGTCCTGGGACATGCCACTGACCTTATTTTCCTTAACATTGACAGAGGCATGCTTATAGAAACACTTTTCAATGACCCAGAGAGAGCATCGGAATAGGTTACTCACTCCCACTTACTGAACTGGCCAATAATGGTTTTGCTTTTGCTGATAAATCCTTCCTGTGTATTAACAGATACCAAATTAACAGACACATCTAAGTACTACTCTGTGAACACTTCCACTAGACATGCCACAAAGCTCAGTTAGCATATCCCCTGTTTCTTATTTATTAATATTTATTAATGGTCTTCCCACAGATGCTGTCTGTTTGACATCTGTTAATCCTGCTGACAGACCCCAATCCATTAGCCCTGATGGTCTCCCCAAAACCCTAAAGCTAATCTTGACTATGGTTTATAAAAAAAAAATAATAAAGTCAATAGCAACCTATAGGCAAAAATCTCATGTTCTTTTTTCTGTGCACCCCGTCTTCTTTCTTAACAAGCCTCATGTTCGCTCAGTCTTTCCTTTATTTCAGTCTCTGATTTCTGCAGTCTTATCAACTCATCTGAATAGCTACTTAAAGCTTCTTCTATTTCCCAGCCTTTTGTCAATTGACTTTTTCTATTCCTCCAGTTTCTCAGTTATTTTAAACACCACTGAGTGCATTTGATTTATTTATTTTTCTTCTAAATTACTAGAAGAAATTTGCTGTTCTAAAGCTGAAACTTGAACTGCTTTTTGCTGAACATCTGTAACGTTCTTCAAATTTAGATTTTTTTCTTCTTCTTCTTTGGTTGATTTTTGCTTATGTTCTCAAAATTTCTTATTTCCTGGCATCCAGGCTGTGTAATTACTAGCCACTGAGTTTTATCCAAAATCAGCAGCATGTCTACCTCATCAGGCATTCTAATGATGTGAGGTACAAATAAATAAAAATTAAAAAAGGTCCTTTTTCCAACTGGTGCTGCTTATTATAAGAGTGCCAAATCACGTATGTCTGTCACACCCTCACTTCCTACTGACATGAAGTTCCCTTACTCTAGGAGCACCATGTCACCTTGCACCCAAGGTGAATGGCCCATTCACCCCCACCCTAGCTATGCTTCTGCCCAAACTGATAACTTTTACTGGTTCTTTTTAAAAATATTTCAGGTTTCACACTATAAGAACTCTAATCAACCTGTAACTCAGTCAGCAGCCATCTTGGAAGTCAGTTTCACATTTTCAGTAGGTGTGGCAAAATTAAAGTGAAATAATTATTTTACAGATTGACAATGACTAAGATACATATATCTATTTTCACACTGGCAAAAGCCTTTAAATTAAAACTTACAAGTCCCTTAATGGAAATTATGTTTGCACAACTGTCATTTAATGCAAACTGGTTGCAGCTACTCCTTGGATTATGGACATTAAACAATGGGAAGATTGTGAATATATATTTCTAGTCTTGCTGACACAGATACAAAACTGCATAATCCTATTGACAGGAATACACATCTACAGGTAGGATCATAATGGTTTTGAATATCCTGTACTTGGTTAACTATCAGTCAGAAGTCAACAAACAGCTAATTTCCTTGACTGTGAAAGCTAAATTAGAGGTTGGTTATTCCGGCATAATAAAACAAAACAAAAGTATATCTATCAAACTAAATTAACACAGGTATGAAACAACCTGTCAACGTGTCTTCTTCTCCATGAACTTTTAGTGTTGCTTCTATAATTGATAGAAGACAAAGTTAGCCAACTTCCAAGATGGCTGCACACTGAGTAATACCTTAAATCTAGCTCTTCCAGTATGAAAACAGAAACTTAGCAGGGAAGGCCAGTGGTCTTGTATTTCTGGGTAATTTTCAGTAACTGGTTAGTAAGTGCACTGCCTGGATGCCAGGAAAAAAGAAATACAGAGGACCTGAAAGAAAATCAGATACAAAAGGTAAAGAAAAAAACACTGACTAGGAAAAGTAATGCAGCTGTTCAGCAAAAAGTAGTGCAAGTTCCAGATATAACTTCCAGTTACCTAGCGGAAAGTATAAGACAACTGCACACAGACCTGTTTAAGATAAACACAATACTGATGGAGTATATCAACTCAAACAACAACAGGATGAAAAAAATGGAAGAATCTTTAAACAGATATTCAGTTGAGGTAATAAAACTGTAAATATCAGAGGCTGAAATGAAGAAAAGGCTGGTTAAATATGAGACTGCTCATGAAGCGATGTTTAAAAATAATAGAATAAGAGGACAGAGCATGTAGGGAAAACCTGAGATGTTCTGCTGTACAAGAGAAGGAAGAGACTGTATTAATTTTATGAAAGCACAAATAAGCAACTGGACTGGTATTCTACAGCAGGTGTTGTTAATTGAAAGAGAACATTGTGTGTATGCTCCAAACCTGGCTATGACAAAGCAACTTAGACCTTTAATAGTAAAGATGCAATCCTACCAGTAGAAGGAGATGATTCTGACAAAACTGTGGCAGAAGGACAAAGTACTAAAAGTGGGAGACAGCAGAGTGTTTGTAGAAAATGATTACTTGTACACCAGGCAGAAGAGAAGTACATTTATTCCACTATTCAGGGAATATCTAGAAGCAGGTGGGAGAGTCAAACTGCTGTGCCAAGCTATCTTCAAAATATTCTTCCCTGGAGGGACAAAATCATTTTTTGATGAAGTACATGTTAAGGAGGAAATACAAAAGTTTGTCCAACAAGGAGTGAGCTGTGAAACAGAAGCAGAGTCAGCTTCTTGTCCATCTAGTAATAAAGACCACAGAGAGACTGTGCCAATAAAACCTTTTTGAATACTTCAATGGAAAATGATTGAGGGAAGGAAAAAAGCACAACAGTCAACTAGAAAAATCAAGAATACTTTGGAATTAAGCAGAGACAGGCTTGGGAGATGAAGCTGAACAGTAATAAATCCAGTAACTTGGAAATTGACAAATGTGGGATTACAAAGCAATGATTATAATTGTGAAACATATCAGAACAAGAAAATCTGGAAATATTGGAATGTTTGGACTTTGTTAAACTTGTAGAGGACTGTAAAGCATATGCCCTATTTCATGTCATCAATGTTCAGAAAATACATAAGAGAGGGGAAGAGGAGGGAGAAAGTTAACTGTAAGTAAAACAATTTTTTTTCTTAATGCTATTATTTTTATAATGCATGAGTTTCTTTGCATGCTATAAAGTAAAGTTTTCTCAGTTATTTTAAGTGTAGTAGAGACAGTAATTTAAACAGTTTCTCCTGTTTTTTTTTTCTTTTTCCCTTTTTTTCTCTGTCTCCTTGTTCAGTTTTAAGAAATGTAGACACTGCAGTGTAAAAAATCTGGCTAAAGAAGTATAACAAAAGAAAAATCAGTGTGCTTTTTCTCATTCTTGCAGAGGGGAATGACTGGATTAAGGCCCTTGATCTAGCAACAGATTTCAAGAGAAAGCAAGTAAATGAAAAACAATATTGAATATTATAAGGCTTTTTTTTAGCAAACAAATGTATGCATAATTTTAGTTCTGTGTCTGGTACTCGTGTATCCAGCAGACAATCTGATAAAGAGAAATGGCTAGGAGATAATGTTTTCTGAAAGCATTCAAGTGTTTCCCAGCTGGCAGAACTATAAAGATAAGACAAAATCAGACAGCACTAAGCAGAAGCACAGGCTGCACCATACGTCTTAGCATGGATAACATTTCTTTCAGGTTAACTCAAGTCTGTGAGCATGGCTGTCAGTTTGGAACATTTGCTCCTATTAGGAGGGTAAAACTTCAATATTTAAATATGTACATAGTTTTTTTGTGTTATTACTAACTTAATAGGTTTTATGGGGTATTGGGGGGGTGCTCTTTTTATACGGGCTTTCAATAAAACAAAGGTTTTGCAAGCTGTGATGAGATGTGACATAAGCTAAAATGGATATGACAAGAAACAACTGTACAAAAGATCAACCTGCCAAACAGTGTATGCATGTAACACCAAAGCTTCAACTAGACATTTAACAAAAAAGGTGTTATACATAAAAGTTGAGAATAATAACTTTTTAATACAATGATGCTTTGTGTGATGTCTTTAAATGTCAGTGGTCTCATAGATAACTACAAGAAGGAAAGAGTAGAGAACTATATTAAAAAATGTACAGTGCAAATACCTATACTACAGAAGACACTCTTAGAAAGAACTGAACATGTGAGTTTGATAAAGAAAGGTTTTCAGGATGGTTATTCAGTGGAATACCTGGGACAAAGGAAAAGAAGAGCACTTATATTAATTGCAAGACGAGTTCCAGTGGTGATAGAAGAACATACAAATGATAATAATGGTAGACTTGTAGTAGTAAGTGGCTACTTACTGGTGAGGGAGGATTACTCTGGCATGTATTTATATTCCATCTAAAACTGTTATAATGAAGCTTAAGAACATTTTGGGAGAAAAAAATCAGCTTTCAACAAGGAATTTTACTTCTAGGTGGGAACTGGAGTTTGATTTGTGACACTGAAGATGTGTCTGGGTGGTCCAGAAGGGAAAATATAACAAAGGAGGGTTGATTTTTGAAGAAATTTATGAAAATATTTGGCAGAGAAGATGTGAATTCAGTACTAGGAGGTCGGAGTGAATTTACATATTATTCCCCAATATACAAGAAGGGGTTCCTATTACATGATAGAATGCTAGAAATAGTGAACACTCATTTGTTGAACCCAAATGCACGAAACCACAGAATATCGAAGGAACGAATCAGCAATTTTTTTTCCAGGGAAAAAATTCTCTGGGCCATTCTCCGAACTTTGTTGTTTTCTTCACTGTGGTGCGATCTCGGAGTTGGTATATTTAAGGTGCGGGGTATGGGGGTGAAGTCCCCCACTTTATGTTGCTTGTACATTTTTTTTTGATCAGCAATTTTTTTCCCTGGGAAAAAAATCACCGATCTATTCCTTCGAAAATTTGTGGTTTCATGCATTTGGGTCCGATAATACATGGGTCACTATTTCAAGCATTCAGTCATATAATATGAGCCCTACAAAAACTGGGTTAGGCTAGACAGAATTTACATTTCACAGGAACATGTGCATTTAATTGAAGGTTTTGCTATGTACCTAATAACTATTTCAGATCATGCACCAATAACTAAAATAAAAACAAAGGGTAATGAAATAAAAATGAGACAATGGTGTTTTTCTACCTGTCTGTTGAAAGGAGAAAAATGTAAGGAATTGGTAGTGGTAATTATTCAAGAGCTATTAGAGAAGACATAAAGTTCTTCTGAAAATATAGCTAGGGAGTGGGATAAAATTAAAGTGGAGTTTAAACATAGGATAGAAATAAAGGAATGGGAGAGATGGTTAAGTTACAAGAATTATTTAGAGAGACTGACAAATGTTAAAGTATTGCAAAATGGGGGAATCTCACAGAACAAGAAGAGGAGCAACTGCAGAATGCTAAAGAGAAAGTAAGGGATTACCTCGATAATATGCATGAGTTTAGAAAGATTGCTGTTAAGCAACCATTGTTTGATAAGAACTCTGGAGCACAAAAACTTTTAGCACAATGAATTGGGCAACAGAAAGTAGAAAGAGCTGTCATCAAGCTTAGGGAGTCTATAACAACAAAGATAACAAGAGAACTTGCTGAAGTATTAGAAATGTTTCAGAAATTCTATGAAAGTCTGAATAAAGCAGAAAAAAATGGAAATGTAGAAAAGGTGCAAATGGAAATGTTTATGGGAAAATTAAATATGCTAAGGATAGAGGTAGATGAGGCTCATTTACTATCAGTTAGGAAAGGAGGAGATGAGATAAAAATGGTGATGTATAACTAAGCTACAGGAAAGTCTCCAGGAATAGATGGTATTCCTATGGAAGTTTGGAAACTAGGATTGAAAAACGGATAAAGATCTTGAAGGTTTTATTTAATAGTGTTTTAAAAGAAGAAGTACCAACATCCTAGAAGAAAGC
The DNA here is from genome assembly GCF_019279795.1 of Protopterus annectens. Lineage (NCBI taxonomy): Eukaryota > Metazoa > Chordata > Ceratodontiformes > Protopteridae > Protopterus > Protopterus annectens. Next base: position 941,745,343 of record NC_056727.1, read on the forward strand.
GGTGGTAACTGTAATACCTAAAGAGGGTAAAGATCCATCAGATCCAGCTTCATATAGGCCCATTTCTATACTAAACCATGATTATAAAGTGTTTATGTCAATAATGGCTAAAAGAATGGCAAAAGTGGTGCCAAAATTGAGAGATATGGATCTGTTTGGTTTTCTGGAGGGGAGGTAAACATTTAACAACATTAACAGAGCATTGATGATCCAGAGGGAAGCAGAATTTAAGAAAATGCCTCTGTTGTTGTTTTTGGGTCTTGATGCAGAGAAAGAATTTGAGACAGTAAGCTGGGACTTTATGAGCAGGGCAATGGAAGCATTTGCATTCCCTGATAATATTATAAGATTGATTAGGAGGATATATGAGGGATTGAAGGTGAAAATTAAGGTAGATGGGTTCCTCTCTGATGACTTTTGCTTGAGCTGAGGAACCAGGCAGGGGTGTCATCTTTCCCCTGTGTTATTTGCAATATATTTAGAAACATTGGCAAAGGAAATAAGGGACTCAGAAATTCAAGGATATAATTGGTATGGTAATCAAGAAATGCTGGCTCTATTTGCATGTTTTATACATGATAAAACCAGAAAAGGGCATTACAGTGTTGTGGAACATTTTGAGACAGTTTCAGATCTTTTCAGGATATAAAATTAATGAAACTAAAACAAAAGGAAATACTGAGAAAAGTACAGTTTTGTACCTACCATAAATGTAGATGTCCGATAGGAATGCATCTGCAGTCCTTACAAATGGGTTGTCCTGTCGTCAGGCAGCCCTTCGGTCGGCCGGATTCCAAAGTCTGGGTCTGGCTTCGGCTGGTGTCGCACTTCACCCGACGTCATAGCTGCAGTTCTTCGGGTATAAAGGCATCAGCCGACGCCATTTTCCTCAGTGTTTCTTGCCCCAGATGCCAGGTGCCCTCTTGGAAGGCTAAATTTGGATAAATGCCAATGTTTCCAAATAGTAGAGAGCAAACACAAAAAATAAGCATGAATGTACATTATATACAAACAAATACACCATGAAAGATTCCCCCCCCCCAGCTAGCTATAAGATGAGCAAATACCCTAGGAGTACCACAGAGGGGAAGGCGGGTGGGTAATCCTGACTGCAGATGCATTCCTATCGGACATCTACATTTATGGTAGGTACAAAACTGTACTATGTCCTTCAAGGATGCATCTGCAGTCCTTACAAATGGGTAGAATACCATAGCCAAACTGGGGGAGGAGGAAAAGAGCTAAATTATGGTGTAGTTAGGATCCCTTGCAAAACAGCAGTGGCAAAACCTGCTCGGGATCTAGAATATAAAGGTAGATTATAATGCTTGGCAAATGTATGCACGGAGGTCCAAGTAGCAGCCTCTATAATGTCCTTGGTGGCCACTCCTCGTAAGAAAGCTGTGGTAGTGGCTGTAGCCCTTGTAGAGTGAGGCCTGATGTTCTCTGGAGTTTTCTTTCCATGGTAGGAGTAACAAAATCTATTGCAATTTCCTATCCACTTGGAGATTGTTTGTTTTGAAATTGCTTTTCCTTCCCTTCCTGTTGCATATGCTACCAGAAGCTGGTCAGTTTTTCTATTGCCCTTTGTCCTGTCCAGGTAGTAGCGTAACTGTCTATGTACATCCAAGGTATGCAACAGTCTTTCTCCCCTGTTCTGTGGGTTTGGGAAGAATGTAGGTAGGTGGATAACCTGGTTTAAAGACACTCTGGATACCACCTTAGGCATAAATGTCGGGTTTGTTCTCATGGACACTCTATCTTGATGGAAGATCAGGAAGGGTTGCACTGCCATTAATGCCTGTAGTTCAGAAACCCTTCTTGCTGAAGTGATTGCCAGCAGGAAAGCAGTCTTCCATGATAAGTATTGTAATTCTGCTGTTGCTGCTGGTTCAAAAGGAGGAAGTGTCAATTTTTCTAGCACAAAGTTCAAGTCCCATGCTGGCAATGGTGGTTTCCTAGGAGGCTTTACATTTTTGATTCCTCTCAGAAACTGCCTGAGCAGAGGATGTGAGAAGACAGGAGGATCCAAGCTGTATTCTGCTGAGATGGCTGATGCATGTATCTTGATGGAGGAATAGGACAGGCCTGAGTGGAAGAGCTCTGCCAAATATTCCAGGATATTGGCTATGTTTACCTGTGACACATCTTCTCCCTTTGCAGTACTCCAAATGAGGTATCTTTTCCATTTTGCTGCATAATTTTTCCTTGTAGAGGGTCTGCGAGCCTCAAGGATAATGTCTTTAACCCTTTTGGATAAATTTGGGTTAATTGATCTTATGTAATGTTCCAGGCAGTAAGCTGCAGAGTTTTCAGGTTTGGATGCAGGATGTTGTAATTGTTCTGTGTTAACAGCAGTGGAACCAGGGGTAGTGTCCATATTTGTTCCCGAGACATGCTCCTTAGTAATGGGTACCAATGTTGCCTTGGCCAGTCTGGAGCTATCAGAATGATCCTTGGACGGTCCTCTTTGATTTTCAATAGCACCTTGTGCATCAAAGGAAGTGGTGGGAATGCATATGCTGTCAGGTTTTTCCAACTGAAGGATAGGGAGTCCACCTTCCAAGCAAGTGGGTGGTACGTCCTTGTGCAGAATTTCTTTAGCTGGTGATTGCGTGGGGATGCAAATAAGTCTATTTCTGGAAGTCCCCATTTTCTTGTGATGGCTTTGAATATGTCCGGATGCAGCATCCATTCGTGGGCATCCGTGGTAGTTCTGCTTAACATATCTGCTAGAATGTTTTGTTTTCTCGGTACAAAAATTGCTTGTAACTGAATGTTGTAAATCAGAGCCACATTCCATAGGTCCAGTGCCATCCGGCATAGAGGGTATGAATGTGTGCCTCCCTGTTTGTTGATGTACCACATAACTGTGGTGTTGTCTGTCCTTATCATCAACTGTCCTTCTCGGAGAAATGGTCTGAATGTCTGGATTGCCAATTTTACTGCCAGCATTTCCTTTAGATTTATGTGCAGGTGCAGCTGGTCTTGAGTCCATAAGCCTTGTATGCACTTGTCCAGCATGTGGGCCCCCCAACCGAGGTCTGAGGTGTCCGTTGTGATGGTTTGACTTGGTTGAATGCTGTAGAAGGGCAATCCTGTGTTTGATTGACAGGCTTGAGCCCACCATAGGAACTCTTGCTTCAGGCATGGGATTAGTGGAATTTTGGTTTCTAGGCTGTGTTTGTGTTGAGACCATAAATTCTTCAGGTACCACTGTAGCTTTCTCATATGCAGCCTGGCATGAGGGACCAGTATTATGCAGGATGCCATGAAGCCCAGGGCTTGTAGTACTTTTCTTGCTGTTAGATGGTCCTGCTTTGTTAATGCCAAGAAGTAGAGAGGAAGTTGTTCTTGCTTTTCTACGGTTAGGAATGCCATCTGCTTTGATGTGTCCAGCTCTGCACCCAAAAAGGTTATTCTTTGGGATGGTATCAGACTTGACTTTTTTATATTGACTGTATATCCCAGGGTTTGCAGCAAGTAAATGACTCTTTGTAAGTCTTCTGTTAGCTTGTTTTTGTTGTCCGCTTGTATCAGGCAGTCATCCAGGTAGGGATAAATTTGGATTCCCTGAAGTCTGCAATGAGCGATTACTGATGCCAGGCATTTCGTGAACACTCTGGGCGCAGTAGATAAGCCAAAGGGCAATGCTGAGTATTGATAATGCTCTGATCCTGCAAGAAATCTGAGGTATCTTCTGCAATTTGGTCGTATGGGGACGTGCAGGTATGCCTCCTTGAGATCTAGAGTTACCAGCCAAGACTCCTTGCCCAGCATGGGAAGAAGCTGCTGTAGAGTCAGCATTTTGAATTTTGGAACAATGAGGAATGTGTTTAAAGCGGACAGGTCGAGAATAGGCCTCCATTTTTCTCTTTTCTTGGTACCAGGAAGAGTCTGGAGTAAAATCCCTTTCCTTGTTCCATAGATGGTACCTTTTCCACAGCTCTCATCCTTACTAATTGAGCTATTTGTTTTAGAGCTTCTGCCTTTTGATTTGGTGGTAGGTTTGGCATTCCTCTTTTTCCTGGTAGAGTATGGAAATGAAACCTGTAACCTTGGACTATAGTTTGCAAAATCCACTTGTCCCTTGTGATGTAATGCCAGTTCTTTGAAAATAAGGCTAGCTTTCCGCCTAAGGGTGCTTCTAGTTGTTCCCTGGTAGGCGGTGCCAGAGCCAAGTCACTGTGATTGTGCTGTTGCAGTGGTGGTGGCTGCGTCCGTGCCTCGCTGGTTGTTGCCCTGCCACTGGCGTCCCCTGTAGGCACCCCTGGATTGATTTCTGCCTCTTGAACGCCTATTCCTGCCTCTCTGTGCTTTAGAGGAGTCTGGAAAGGACCAATTTTTGGAGGGCCAATTCCTGCTAAACCTTGGAGGTTGAACCTGTAAGAAGTCTTTCACTGTTTGTACAGATTTTGCCTTCTCTTCCATTTTCTTCAGTACCTGCTGTGCAGGAGAACCAAATAAATTGACCTTGTCCATAGGAGCATCTAATAGTTTTGATTTGACATGGTCTGGTAAGGCCTGCTCTTTCAACCATGCATGCCTTCTGATAACTGTGCCAGTCATAGCTGATCTAAAGGAAGCCTCCAGTGCATCATAGCTGCATTTTAAAGAATGGTTACTAACTTGCTGAATGTTTTGTACCATTTCCTGAACATATTTCTTATCTAAAGGTTCATCACAGGACAGTTTTTTAGTTAACTGATCAAGCATAAACTCCTGATATTGGATCATATGAAATTGACAGTTCAAGGCCCTAGCTGACAGAGTAGCCGAGGTGTAAACTTTTTTACCCCATCTCTATAAGGACCTGGATTCCCTTTCTGAGGGGAGGGGATTTTTAGCAGAGGTAGATGCTACTGCCTTAGGCCCCTGGGAGATAGTCTCGGGATCTGCAAAAGGAGCCTTGTATAAATGGTGATGTGTGCCCGGGACCCTGTAGAACCTATCGGGCTTAGCAGGGGCTGGAGGTAATGAATCAGGAGCAGTACAAGCCTCATTAAATGCATCATCTACAACAGAAAGAACTGGAGGTATAGCTAAAGGCCTATGTTGTGGTAAATGCAAAAAGGTTCTAAGCCTTTTCCTGGAGTCTGAGAAATCTTGGCCCTGCCACTGAAATTGCTCCCTCATAGCATGCAAGGTTTCCCCAAAGGAAAATTCCTCAGGTGGAGAGGCAGAAGGGATGGACTCTTCAGCATCAGAGTCTTCGTAAGGGGAATAAGGAGCCTCTGGAGGGTCTGTATTGTCTGAATCATCAGAAGAATCATCCGAGGACACAGGCTCAGGGGGCTCTGCTCTAGGTCTCTTATCTGGAGGTGGATGAGAGGCCCTGTCTGGATGAGGTTGGGATCCCCTGATTAAAGAAATGAGATCCTCTGCCAGAGAAAGCATTTGGGAACTGGAGCTGGGCCTGTGAGAGGGGGTCTTAACAGGCACAGTCTTAGTAGCTTTAGCTGCTTTAGCCCTGGCAAAGGCCTTAATTGACATGGCTGCAGGAGGCCTAGCAGCTCCCCGTGCAGGGGTTGAAATATCCAAGGGAATAGTGTCAGATAATTCCTGAGAAACCACAACTGCAGGTTGGATTTCAGAAGCCGATTCTACCAGGTTAGAAGAGGCCTCGGTAGAAGGCATGGTTTCGGCTGAAGAAAGAACCGCTTGCTCGGTTTTGGCCGAAGCCGAGACACTCGCAGTTTGCTTAACCGCGGTTTCGGCCGAAACCGCGGACCGCGAGTGTCGGTCCTTTTCTTTGCGTTTTTTGGATATTTGTGTAGTCGGAGGATCCGACGGCATAATATAAGCAAAATCAGAGCCGAAAAACTGCTCAGCAAATTCCGACCGACGTCTAAGCGTCCGTCGGTTAAAAGAAGCACAGGCTAGACAAGCTGCTACGTCGTGGTCTGGGCCTAAACAAGGTAAGCAGTAAGAGTGGAAATCTTTATGAGGTATTTGTTTCCCACAAGTTAAACAGTTATTCACTTTTTCTGACATCGGCTGAGGCAAGAAAGAGTCCCCAACGGGGTACTTAGCTTTTTAGAAGTCTTCAAAGTAGTATTCGGTAGTAGTAATCTCTGGATCTGACCGACCGACACTTGCGAACAGCTTCTGCTTCGGGCGCCACGCGGCAAGAAAGACTGAGGAAAATGGCGTCAGCTGATGCCTTTATACCCGAAGAACTGCAGCTATGACGTCGGGTGAAGTGCGACACCAGCCGAAGCCAGACCCAGACTTTGGAATCCGGCCGACCGAAGGGCTGCCTGATGACAGGACAACCCATTTGTAAGGACTGCAGATGCATCCTTGAAGGACATCTTCAATTGCAGTAGTCCTTACCACCACTTATCTAATCACCTTATTTGAAACAAAAAACCTCTACCTGCATAACTACTCACAAAAACAAACACTTACCCTTAACAACTCACTAGCCCAAGCCCACATCAATATCACCTCCACCTCCAATTACCTACAAGCTAAATACCACAGACTTACTGCCATAAAACTGAACCACCTTATAGTAAAAAAAATATAAATCCCACCCATCCTTAATCACAGCCACATATTTGCTCTCAAATATTCCTCCTTACAAGCTGGTGACATCCACTCTAACCCTGGCCCACGTAAACCTAACTTTTCATCTGCTACACATTCTCCACCCAACTCCCCTGATACCCTATTTAATCTTCCTAACTCCTTAAAAATAGGACATCTTAACATTCGTAGCATAACCAACAAAACAACTCATCTCCATGCCCTTCTCAGTACTTACTCATTTGATATCTTCTGCCTCACAGAAACGTGGTTAAAACCTACAACCACTGACAATGAAATAACCCCACCAGGATATAACATATTAAGAAATGACAGATTAAAACGTAAAGGAGGTGGAGTGGCCTTACTCTTTAAAAATGATCTTCTTATCACCCCTATACCCCACAACCCACCCCAAGATAGCTCAGCTGAAATTTTGATCTCTAAATTTCAAATCAACTCCAACAAAGCTATATATATATTCTGCATCTACCTACCCCCTGGCCATAACATTACTAATATAGAAGATACCCTGTCCTGGATTTCCTCAACCTACCCACAAGAAACTATTATTCTAGGAGACCTCAACACTGACTTGTATAGTATCAGCAATGATCATCCCTCTTCTTATATCAACCTACATAACTTTAAACAAACTATTACCACCACTACTAGAATCAACAAACCTAACAACAAAGAGACCATCCTAGACTGGATTCTAGTCAATAAACAAAGACAAAACTATAAAGTAGGAACCCTGCCAGATGATATCAGCGACCATTTGCCCACGTACATCATTAAATGACATAACCAATCCTCCCAAGTTTATGACTGTCAGAACTAAAAAACATTTTAATCCTGACTTATTTCAAATGGAACTAAATGCCTGCAACTGGAATCCCCTAAAAATCCTCCCACTAGACGAAGCTGTCAGCTACTTTAACCACAAATTCTTAACAATACTAGATACCCATGCACCCAAAAGATCTATCAGGATAAAGTTCAAATCTGCTCCCTGGCTCTCAAAAGACACAAAACAAAAAATACTAATAAGAAACAAATCCTGGGCTAAATGGAGAGCAACTAGAGAGGTCTCAGAACACCTGAACTTTAGACAACTACGTAATACTACTAAAAAAGCCATACTCTCTGACAAAATAGCCTATTATAGTAAACTTCAACAGTCTCACACTAAGAATCCACAAAAATTTTGGACTGCCATTAATAACCTTCTTCAACCCAGCCATTCTAGTACCCCTCCACCCCTACAGTCAGAAAATAAAACCAATCTAGAAATTGCCAATGCCTTCAATACCTATTTTACGGAGACCATTCAAACCCTGGCCAGCCAACTAACCTCTGCAAACACTAACCTACCTAATGCCCAACATGACAATCTTCCTATTTTCCAGATAAAACCCATCTCAATCTCCTTTATCCAGAAACTAATCCACAAGCTAAAACCCTGTACACCCTCTGATGACAACCTACCAGCTGAATACCTTCAACTTGCAGCCAGAGCAATTGCTCATCCTATATCTATTCTTATTAACCGTACCATTTCTGAAAGCACTATCCCCAATCTTTGGAAAATCTCCCACATCATTCCCTTACATAAAGGAGGCAACTCTAATGAGTATTCCAACTATAGGCCCATAGCACTACTCTCACCTTTAGCTAAGATCATGGAGAAATGTATCCATCATCAGCTAATAGACTACTTAACCAAAAATAACATCCTGGCCAGCTGCCAACATGGCTTTAGACCCTTTCACAGCACCACCACTGCCCTACTATCTTTCACCAATACTATTAACACCAACCGTAACAATAACTACCTCTCATCTGCACTCTTCATTGACCTGTCAAAAGCCTTTGACATGGTCAATCACTCCCTACTTATTAATGCCCTACAATCCCTCTCTCTGGATACAAATTCTATCCTTTGGTTCAACTCTTACCTCAGCAACTGAAAACAAGCTGTTTTGTGGCAAAATCACTTGTCTTCATATCTCCCTGTTTTACTAGGAGTTCCTCAAGGCTCTATTCTAGGACCCCTTCTCTTCTCTCTGTTCATAAATGATCTTCATGTAGCTATTCCTCAATCCACCTGCATACAGTATGCTGATGATTCTACTATCATCTGTTCTGCAAAATCTCTCCCTGAACTTCAATCTCTAAGCCAAACTGTCTTCTCCATAGTAGAAACACGGTTCCAAAACCGGTGCCTACTCTTGAATGCCAAAAAAACCAAATTACTTCTGATTACTCCTAACAACAAGACCCCTCCCATACACTTCTCCATCCTAGCTAGTAATGGAACCCTTATATCACCTGAGCTGACCTGTAAGTTATTAGGAGTTACAATAGACAATAAACTCACTTTTGACAATCATATTAATAACACCATTAAGTCCATTAACAGAAAATTAGGCTCCTTGTATAGGATAACACCCTTCCTTACCCCTAAAGCAAGAACTACCGTTGCCCACTCTCATTTACTCTCTACCCTCCTCTATGCTTCTCCCATTTATACTAATTTAAAGCAAAACAATCTCAACAAACTTACCAAAGCCTACAACAGTATTGCGAGGTTTGTAACTGGTAACCCATATAGAACCCATCACTGCATTAATCTACATTAGCTAGACTGGCTTGAACTGCAAAATGCTCTGCTACTCTCTCAACTAACAATTGCTCATAAAATCTTCTACCTACCTAACAATACACCTACACTAAACAATCTTATAACACCCTATAATAATCTTCATTCCCTACGCTCCTCTAATAAACTCCTATCTTATATACCCAAATCTAACAACTTGGCTGGTGACTCCTTGTTCTCCATCACCACTGGTAAGCAATGGAACATGCTGCCACCCAACCTAACCTCAATTTCCTCCTTTCCCCTCTTCAAACATAATCTTAAAATCACCTAAAAACCCACTGGTTATGCCCTTGCTGCAACCCTGACTAATACTCTACTCTTAGCTTGTAACCTCACTTCTCACTCTTTCTTTAAATTGCTACTCTGGCAACAAATGTTATGTAAATGTTATGTACCATAATTTGTTAATCCTGATGGTTTACTGTACAATGTTATGTTAATTCCTTCCTAAGGTACGTGGCATTGCCTCTTATTGCTTTGTATTTTCTATATTATTATTAAGTATGTGGAGCTTTTCTCCCCGGGCCTCTACTGAAAATGGAAATATCTCCAGCTAGACTAGCCCGGTCAACAAATGTAAAATAAAATAAAATAAATAAATAATAAATAAATAGAGGTAAATTATGTACCCCCACATGAATTGGTTAAGCAATATTCATATTTATGGGGACATGATAAAATGAATTATTTTGCAGTATGGATTAAAAATGATTCCGGTGTGGCAGCTAAGAATATGTGGGAAGTGACTAAACAAAAGATAATACAAAAACTGAGAAACTGGAAGCTCTGCTCTATGGATATTGATAGTAAGATACAAACAATTAAAACATTTTCAGTCCCTTCAATCTTATACACAGATCAGGCATATTTTTATTAACCAGAGGAAAAGTTGTGGATAGCAATTAATAAAGAACTGAAGGATTTTATGTGGGAGGGGAAGATGGCAAGAGTCAAGGGGATAAGCTAATTCTTCCTATAGAACAAGGTGGTATAGGCTTACACAATTTTAAGGGGTATTTCAGAGCTACACAGTTAAGGCTCTTATACATAGCAGAAACAGAAATCTATAATTCAAAATGGAAAGGGATTATGATGAAACAGGGGAAATATCAAGAAACAAGGAGAGATGGATTTTAGATGCAGACCTTTAAGGAGAATAACAATAATCATACAGAACATTATATTCATAAAGTAGCAGAAAGTATTCTGAGAACTAAGCCAAAATGGGAACGGAGAAAGGAGATTCTACCAATAGGGATGAGTGCAATTAGGGATACAGACAATAGGCAAGAGGGGGCTGTAATTTAATGGAGAAACTGGCAAAGGAACCAAGGTATTGGGAGCAAATAACTAGAGAGAGAAAGGTAATAGAATGGGAAGATGCCAAGAATTTATTTGGACTGCAGGTTAGAGATTGCCTTCTCTGTCAAGGATTGATATCAGAGTATAGGCAACGAGAAAGAAATAGGGGGATCCCAAATGAAAGACCAGCACTGGTAGCATTTTGGTAGAATGTAGAACAGAAGCTGCTGTTAAAAAAGAAATAATTAGTAGAGCATATAAAATATTGCTATAAGAATAACTATAAGAATCAAACAGAGGAGGTTAGAAAGGATTAGGAAGAGAGATTAGATAAGCAATTCACAAAGAAACAATACGGTGATGTATATTTGTCTCCTAAATATGCAACAAAATGTAGAAGATTTAGGATTTTTGCTTGGTAATATTTACATATATATTTTTATACCCCAAGTAGATTGCAGAGAATTTTCCTCGGGTAGACAGCAAATGTTGGAGGTGTGATGGGGAAGAAAGAGGTAATTGGGAACATATTTTCTGGGAGTGTAATGAGTTGGCAGACTTTAACGATTCCCTGCATACTACTCTAGCAGAGATACAGGGTGAGCAAATTGATGTAACTAGGGAAATGACTTTTCAGCTATGATACAAAATTGGAATTGTCTAGACATAGTAAGGCCTTGCTGAGTCTAATTATGGTGGCTGCCAAAAAAAGCAATTACTAGAAAATGGGAAATGAAAGTCTAAACCAGCTGTTCTAGAAGTAGTGAATATAGTAACAGAGATAAAATAACTGGAACTGGGATCTTCAGAAAAGGGTAAGAGCAAATTACATAGCAAAAAGGGAATTGTGGGAACAATACATAAAATACAGGGGAGGAATGAATTATAAAAGAAGGCATGATTTGAATGAGCTTTGTAATGTTTAACTGACAATGAGTGGGTAGATTATAAGTGCTGTATAATGTTTGCATCTAAAATTATGTCAGTATGGTTTGTGATGTAAAATGCTTGCAACTAAGATTAAGTCAATATGGTTTGCTTTCATTTATATAAATTTACGATTGCCTACGTCATAAGTGATAATTTAATAAAGATACTTATTGTTTAAAAAAAGAAGCTAAAGCTGGCCAAAGAAGTCTTTTCAAGAAGCAGCTTGCTCAAATTGCATGCTGTGCTGTGGCACAGGGATAAAGCGTGGACTAAAGCTATAGCATGATGGTTTCTTATCTGCCCTGTCTCACTTATGAGCATGTTAGCTCACACCCTTTAGTACCTGCACATGGGGAATGGGGGTATACTCATGTGAAGGTTCTCTTGAAAGGGAGACCCTTCCAGCATTAGTCACATCACGGGTGCAACACATGTTGGGGAATATAATATTCTGTATGCTTGTTGTTATTCTCATTAGTGACCTTCATCCAAAATCCTACTCTTTCCTTATTTCTTGAACTCCCCTCTATTTCACATCCTCCCTTTCCACTTTGATTTATAACCTTCTGCTTATGTTATGTATATGAACCTTAACTGTGCAGCTCCAAATTATCCCTTAAAATCAGATAATCCTAAACTAGGGTTGTCACCTTTCGTTTTGACTAAAGCTGGACCATGTCCACACCACCAGCACCTCCCATAACCCTGCACATCTCCTCCTCTCTCCCCACCCACTTTGCACCCATTTCATGACATTATTGTCACGTCAGATGAGGGGGATCACTTTTTTTGTCCATTTGTGATGCTTTTTTCTGTCGATTTACTATGCTTTTCTGTAAAAAATCATTGCAAATCAGCAGATTTAACAAACTTCAATAGTCTATTTCTTTTTGTAATCAAACTACTGGACTTTGTACAGTGTTTTCCAGACTACAGGACAGTCAGTTTGATTTCTGGATAGTGCAGAAAAAAAACAGATAGGTGGCAATGCTATCCTAAACTACCTTGTTTTTTTTTAGAAGAATCAACTTAGTCCACTTAACTCTTGCATTCTCCCACTGTCAAATAAATTTGTTCAACTCTTTATCATCATCCACAACTTCTGTTCTGGCTGATAAAAATATCCCTGGCCTGTATATAAAACTAAAGGAATTAAAACACTTTCACTGTTTGAATATTACTAGCCATATGCTTAAGACCTTCCAGCTTCTCAATTCTTGTATTATCCTTTGCTTAGTCTCTTCCAACATATGTTTACCTGCTGTAGTAGAATCATTCTTCATTCATACATTTAACTGCTTCATCTTATAATGCCCCCATAAATATGGGTACTACTGAACCAATTCATGTGGGGGTTAGTAGTTTACTATTGTAGTCTTTATTTTATCTTTGTTTTTTGCAGCCACGGTGGTGCAGCGGTAAGCATTATCGCCTCACAGCAGGAGGCTCTCTGGTTCAATCCTCGGCTGGGGTGCCTTCTGTGTGGAGTCTGCATGTCCTCCCTGTGGTCGCATAGGTTTCCTCCAGGTTCTCCGGTTTCCTCCCAAAGAGAGGATTGGACACTCTAAACTGGCCCTAGGATTGAGCGTGTGTGTGTGCCTTCTGTGGAAGGCTGGGCTGGCAACTCAACACCATAAAACTCTACTGCCAATCATGAGCGGGCATGTGATCCACTGTGGCGACCCCTAACTGGGAAAAGCTGAAAGAAGAAGAAGATTTTATCTTTGTTTTATTTTAGATCTGGAAAAGACTTGAAACTGTTCAAAGTGTTCCACAGCACTGAAGTATCTTTCTGGATTTAGCATGTATAAGATAATAAATAAAATTTACTTTTCTTTATTATTCTGATACCATTTACATCCTTGAATTGGTATAAATATAAAGCATATAACAAAGGAAAAAGAGAACACTCCCTGCCTAGTTCCTCTGTTCAAACATGGCTTACCAAAAGGAACTGTACCACCTTAATTCTTACCTCCGATCCTTCATATCTTTCTTCTTTCTGGGAACACAAATGTTGTCATTAGTCCTACTTATAAAATCCCAGCTAACTAACAAATGCATTCTCTGCATCAAGACCAACTAACAATAGTCATGTTTTCTTACACTCTGCTTCTCTCTGGATCATTATGCACAATGTTTAAATCTAACCATAATTCACCTAAAAAGTTAATAAAGCAAGAAGCTTTTCATCGACATCCATCTTCTGGACAATAACAAGTATGAAACTATAATGTCTGTATTTATTACCTAACTGTAATCCCAACTGGTTTACAATTAAGTTAAACGTTTTTGAGGGACAGAGCAAAAATATGAGGCAAAATCATAGATGCCTGCAAAATCAGGGACAGTTGAGGTATGGGGTGTGGTAAGTTATAATGCTTGCACTGTACATATTTTTTCATTCATTTAATCACAATGAACAATCTGATGGTGTACACAGTCAAGAAAGTGGCTGTAATTGCTGTGCATATTCATGTGTGTGTGTGTGTGTGTGTGTGTGTGTGTGTGTGTGTGTGTGTGTGTGTGTGTGTGTGTGTGTGTGTGTGTGTGTGTGTGTGTGTGTGCATATATACATACATCCTACAGAAAGGCCTCACTGAAACGGACAACTGGTGCCGGACTCATGGCCTTAAACTAAATGCCAAAAAATGTATAGTCATTCCCTTTGGGAAAAACAAAGTACCCACAAATTATCACATAGACAGTAACCCACTGAATACGGAAAAAGTAATCAGAGACCTGGGGACCCAAGTCGATAGTGACCTCTCATTTGACACCCATGTTGCCAAAGTGGTTAGAAAGACTTTCTCCCTTGCCCACCTTATCATGAAGGGATTCACATCCAGATCAAAGGAGGTCATTGTACCCCTATACTCCTCCCTTATCAGGCCCATGATTGAGTACAATGCCCCATTTGGTATGTACCTCACCTGGCACTTGCAACAGCTGGAGAGACCCCAAAAGTACCTCACCAAGAGGATCAAGGGTCTCCAACATATGTCATATGCTGCCAGACTAAAGAAACTCCTGCTCTATTCAGTAGCATACCGCCTACTCAGAGGTGATCTGTGCCTGACGTACAAGGCCATGTCCAATCAGGAATTGATGGACATGCTCCACCTCAAAAATCCAAATCCATCAGAACCACGAGAGCTAAAGATTTAAACCTCAGCACAAATATGAATAGGACATGCTGGAGGGACAGATTCATAACTCAGAGGCTTCCCATACTCTGGAACAGAATCCCAGTTCATGTTAGGCAGAGCCCCTCACTAACTCTCTTCAAGAGAAATCTTGACGAGTGGATGGGAGATCGTAGGTTTACCCCAGGGGTCATCTCTGTGTCACTACTAAACAGAGGCACAGTAAACTAATTCTATTATGTAAGGGGGTCTTCACTGTGTCACTACTAGACAGAGGCACAGTATTCTAAATCTATTCTGTACACTTCTGTACCATTACATGGGGTGGCGAAAGCCACATCACTATGGCTAGGCTTATAAATGCCCCAGGGTGGATAGCCTAGTACTAAACTATGAAACTATGAAACTATAAGCCCATGTTTGCGCAGGTTTGTGCTTGTTTAAGCTCCGTGAATCAGTTTTGATGTTCTGCAGACTGCAAGAGCATCAGGAAGGAGAAAGAGATACTCTAAGTGCCTCCATTTTGATTTTTTCCTAATTTACTGCTTTCTGCACTTGTTTTTAGTCATTTTTGTAATTTAATTGCATTTATTTAAACTGTATTTGCTTTAATATTGCTACACATTCAAGTGTGCTAGCTTGCACTGCATTTGAATTGATTTTGCTACTGTTTAGTTGCTTTTCTGTAAAAAAAAAAAAAAAAAAAAAAGTTCTAAGCTTGTTTCCCGCCTTTCCTGTAACTAGTCTAGTCCAGATACACCTTTTCTGTATCCAGGACTGTTTGTAAGCTTCTGAGCCCTCCCAAGCCTTTCTGTGTTGGAGCGAAGCCTTCTAGCTTATCAGTGGGTGTGGTAAGCACTACGTAGCCTATCTACCACAGGAGGAGTGGTTTCTGTCCCAGAAATTGTAGTTTATTGGCTGTTTGGGCAGTTTTCCCATCAATTTCAACTTTCTGGTTTAAAAGCTCGTGTTTGTGTGGTTTTATGCTTGTTTAAGCTCTGTCTAGTGGTGCCGAGCTGAGGTAAACTATTACTGGTACCAGAAAGTCTGCTCTTCAGTTTTTTTCCTTGAATCTTGCTAGTTCTTTCCCTCTTGCACTTCAAATAGCTTAATCGCTTTGCACTTCAACAGTTTTTTGTAGCAATTATTGTATCACACTAAGTGCCATCAGCACTAGTTGTTTTTCACAGAAATAGTTCCAGTACTTAGTAGTTATGACCACTCCTCCTGGCATGATTAAAGGGCAGTTCCCTGTGCTTTCTCCTATTAACCTGCTACACTTGGGCATTCTGAGGCAGTGTAACAACTGCCTAATGTACACAGACAACCCTCTCATCTTACTTCCCAACACTCAGATTTGTGCTAGATACACTTATATCACCAAATTAGAAGCTACGCACTCTCCAGCCAAGACCAGACTAGCTGGTCAAGAGGAGAAGGTCAACACCTGCACCACACCACACCACATGGAATACATAGCCCTCCAGAACACCCACCATCACATCTCTCACATAAAAACATAAACCACACACCCACCTCCATGGAGGCTCTCAATAGAAATTTACTCAAACAGCAGAGACTTCCAAGACAGAAATGCACTTGACCACCATAACACAGCACAAACCACAGGACACATAGCTCACCTCCACAGTGTGCCCCTCAACCTATGCCCCCTACAGCTAAACTCCTTGCCCAATACACTAATCATAGGTGACTCAATAGTGAGGCACACAGATGTCCCACTCACTAGGTTGAATAAGGAGAAGGTAACAGTCAGCTGTCTATCAGGTGCCAGAATCCAACACATAACACACACACTCAGGTCACTCCACAACAAGTACAAGTATGACTCTGTCATTGTCCATGTGGGTGTGAATGATCTGAGACGCACCTCCCTGGACTACATGAAAAGAGAAATGGTGGAGCTCTCGGATTATGTGGCCCAGGCAGGTATGACCCTAGCCCTGAGCAGTATCCTATCATCACCCAGAATAATACCACAGTACAAACAAAAAATGATTTACTTCAACAATTGGCTAAGTTTCTGGTGTCATTCTAAGGGGATCCAGTATCTGTCTGCTTGGGACGACATGACTGACAGACCTCAATGCTTTGCCAGAGATGGCCTGCATCTGTCACACCTGAGTTTCTGGCTACTGGCTAAAGCTCTTGCCACCCCTATAGTGCCTTTTTTAGGTGATGTTCCAAAGACCAAATTACCGCCATAAGAGCTATAAATAAATGCAATCTGAGAGTCATGCTGCTCAATGCTAAAAGTCTAAATCTCAAGATGCACTTGCTCGAAGCACTCCTCAAAATGGAGACCATCGACTTTTGTGCTGTAATGGAGACTTGGTTTAAAGCAGCAGAAAGCACCCCTGCACTAACAGGCTATGACTCATTCCACTCAAGACAAAGTAAATTCAAGACCTGGGACAAAGGTATAGCACCACAAAAATGTAATAAGCTTAAAAATTGGAAAAAGAACTGATTCGCCACAGCTAAAAGGAACTGTCTTTAATGACAAACAAAAAATGAGTAAGCACTTTCACGATGCTCAAATCACTTCTTCAGACTAAATATCTTACAAAAATCAGTCAATTTAAACCTTATTTTTAAATGAGAAATATGGTTTAGTATCAATTGCATCTTTAAGTTCCTCTACCATGGTTAATATGTTCCAATTCCTTTTTATAACTTCACAATACCTATTAATATCACTGGAATATGTACGTGGAACCCTAAGATTATGCGATGATTCATGCTCACCCTGTCTATTCTCTGCTACCACTCTTTCTGTGAAGAATGGTTTACATTTATCCTGCCTTTCTTTCTATGCCTTATCTATACATATATCAATCTCTTTCTCTTTATAACCTCTGTCTACAAATTCTCATTTCAGCAAACTAACAGCTTCCTTCAAGTTAGTTCATTATTATGTAGCCTCATAACCCTAAACAACTGTCTTTTAATAACAGTGGTTAAGAGTGGTAGCAGAGAATAGACAGGGTAAGCATGAATCCTCCCATAATCTTAGGGTTCCACTTACATATTTCAGTGATATTAATAGGTATTGTGAAGTTATAAAAAGGAAGTGGAACATATTAACTATGGTAGAGAAACTTAAAGATGTAATTGATACTACACCATTTTTCCTGTTTAAAAATAATACGTCTCTTAAAAGGCATCTGTGTTATAGAACACAGGCGTCTAAAAAGGTAATAGAGTCAGATAGGGTAGGCACTTAAACCTGTAGGAACTGTAGAGCCTGTAAATACATGTATGCAGGACCATACTTTGTACATCCATATATTGGATTTAAGATAGATTTAAACTTCTATGCAGATTGTAAAACACGCAATATAGTTTATTCCAGTGTTTGTCAAGTTTGTTATGCTTTCTATATAGGAAAAACAAATTGTAGTTTAAAAGAAAGAATTCTTGAGCACTATAGGGACGTTAGAAATAGCAAGCAGACTAATGCATTAGCACAACATAATGCTAAAGAAGGATCAGAACGTATTTTTAAATGTTTAGTATTAGAAATAATAGAACAGGGATTAAGAGGGGGAGACATAATCAATACAACAGAAACAGCAGAACAAAAATGGATTTTATATTTTAATGCTGACAAACCACCTGGTCTTAATGGTATGTTGCCTTTGAAACCATTTTTAAAAGCACATCCTTTGAAACACTGAATGTGCCATTTTAAGTCATTTTATAATTTAATATAAAAGTAGAGTGTATATAATACTTTGTGTAAATTAAGATTTTTAGGAATATGCTATTTATGTCATATATATTTATCTAATATGTTTGTAGTAAGCAGTTTCATTGGTTGCCAAGTAATGATGTGATTGGATGTTAAAAGGTTTAAATTGACTGATTTTTGTAAGATATTTAGTCTGAAGAAGTGATCTGAGCATCATGAAAGCACTTACTCATTTTTTGTTTGTCATTAAAGACAATTCCTTTTAGCTGTGGTGGTTCGGTTCTTTTTCCAGTTTTTAAGTTTGTTATAATTCATTCCACACCTTTCAGTCCTGAAACATGAACCGTAGTTCCAAAGGCAGTGGTGTCTCCATATTCATAAAGGATATGCACACCTCCAGACTAGTAGCCCAGCATAATGCATCTGAGATACTTCAGGTACAACTAACATTGGGTAAGATGGCGATCCAGGTCATAGCCTGCTATAGATTCCCAACCATGTCCCTAAATACTCATTCCACATTCCTAAGCACCCGGGAATCTATTAAGGTCCAACCCAACACTCTCATACTAGAAGACTTCATCTACCCCTCCATCAACTGGGAGAACTACTCAAGCACCAATACACTGGCCCAACGCTTCCTGGAATTCATAATTTCCAAAGCCCTGGACTCCCACTAGAGGAAGCAACATCCTTGACCTGGTTATTACTAACATGGGTGACCATTGCTCTACACCAGTAGTCAATTCCTCCCTGGTCAGATCTGACCATTAACTAATCAGCATGAAAATACACATCTCATCCACACCCCCCACAAAGGTAACCACCTTGAAAAACTTCTCCAAAGCTGACTTTGGGCTCCTAAAAACAGAGGTGGTTAACTTCACAGCACCCATGCCAATGGAAAATAGCTGCATGACTGCTGAATCATGCACCAGTGCACTGTATGAACATATACATAAATGCATGGAACTAGCCATACCCAACAGAACCAAGATGCTCTCCTCCAAAAAAAGGAAGCTTATCTGGTGATCCCCTGCTATTAATAAGCTCTACAACAGAAGGAAGAAACTGCTGCAGAAAAAGGTGAAGTCCCAAGACTGGAAAAGCTCCCTTATTAGCCTCAACAAAAAGTTGAGATCCCTCATCAAATCCTCTAAGGCCATCTATGAAGGCAGAATTGCGGCAGACACTAAAAACAATCACAAAGTCTTCTATAGTTATATCAAGAACCTCCTCGGCAATACCTAGGTTTGCTCTGAGTTACTGCACAATGGTACCTC
Source organism: Protopterus annectens (assembly GCF_019279795.1). Classification (NCBI taxonomy): domain Eukaryota; kingdom Metazoa; phylum Chordata; order Ceratodontiformes; family Protopteridae; genus Protopterus; species Protopterus annectens. Next base: position 941,764,918 of record NC_056727.1, read on the forward strand.
CTATACTGAGCCAACAGATATTGCCAACATACTGGCCAACAAATTCAGTGCCAACTTTACTCCTCTCTCCCACCCTAAAGGACCAATCACAATACCAGAAGAATGCCAGGCACTCAGCATTATTTCAGCAGAGGTTAAAGCTGCATTGTCCAAGGCCAAGAATACAGCTTCCATGGGACCCAATAATATCCCTGGCTGTATTGTACATGAACTACAAAGCGAACTGGCACCACATCTGTGTGTTCTCTTCAGTCACAGCCTCACCTCAGGCCTTGTCCCTACCAAATGGTGCACTGCTACAGTCATCCCTCTCCATAAAGGAGGAGCAACTACAGACCCTAGGAATTATCGCCCCATTAGCCTGATGAGTCTGAAATGTAAAGCTATAGAGCGTATCATCATGGACCTGATTAGCAAAGATATAGGAAATCTCCAAACTCTAGACCCCACACAATTTGGTTTTGTGAAAGGGAGATCATGCCTGCTCAACCTGGTTAACTTCTTTGAGTCAGTCACCAGGGCTGTGGATGAAGGTAAGGCGGTGCATACAGCCTACCTCGATCTGGCCAAGGCCTCTGATACCATTCCTCACTCAGGAATTATTGATAAACTCACCAAACTAGGCATCAACCCCTATATCACTAGGTGGATTGCAAATTGGTTCACAGAGAGCACACACAGTGTGAAAGTAGTAAACTCCAAGTCAGACTGCCAACCAGTCATGAGTGGAGTACCACAGGGATCGGTCCTGGGTCCTCTCCTGTTCGGAATTTACTTCTCAGAAGTCCAGGCCAAAACAAAGGGACTCTGGCTGACCAAGTTCATAGATGACTGCAAGCTGGAAGCCATTATTAACTCCCCAAGTGATGTAGATATCCTACAGAAAGGCCTCACTGAGACCAATGACTGGTGTTGAAACCATGCCCTTAAGCTTAATGCCAAAAAATGTGCCATCATCCCCTTTGGAAAAAACTCAGTTCCCACTAACTACCACATCCATGGGAGACCACTGAACACTGAAGGCATTATAGGAGTTCTGGAGACGCAGGTTGCCAGCAACCTCTCCTTCGACCACCACATTGCCACTGTGGTAAGAAAGTCCTTCTATGTGACACATCTGATTACCAAGGGTTTTGCATCCAGGAAGAAAGAGGTCATCATCTCTCTCTCTACACCTGCAATAGCTGCAGAGGCCACAGAAGTACCTCACAAAGAGGATCCGAGGCATTAAACACATGTCATACATGGACAGCCTCAAAAGACTCCAGCTATTCTTTGTCTCATATCGCCTACTTAGAGGCGATCTTTGCTGACTTACAAAGCCATGTCTGACCCAGCTCTGTTAGAAATGCTACATCTAAAGAAATCCCAACACCTCCACACCACATGCTCCAGAGACAGCAGCCTCATTACCACAATCAACAGAACATTCTGGAGGGACAGGTTCTTTACTCAGAGACTGCCCATGCTCTGGAATAAACTTCCCATACATGTCAAGCAGAGCACCTAGCTGTCCCTTTTCAAGAGAAATCTTGATGTGTGGATGGGTAATAGAAAGTTCACCCCGGGGATCACTCCAGTGGCTTTACTTGATAGAGGCACTGGGAACTAACATCGGGCGGCACAATGTAAGGACACTTGTGAGGGCTATGCTTGTAAAGGTTCCAGGGCCATTAGCCTAGTACACACCAATGAACCTATGAACCTATATATATATATATATATATATATATATATATATATATATATATATATTTTTTTTTTTTTTTTTTTTTTTTTAACATTTATTTTACGTTTGTTGACTGGGCTAGTCTAGCTGGATATATGTCCATTTTCAGTAGAGGCCCGGGGAGATAAGCTCCAACATTCAAAATGAAATTACATTAAAAAACATGTGAAAAAAACTTTACAGCAGTACATGAACATAGGCAAATACAGATAACATTTTAACTGGTGACAAAGTTATGAAGTACAAATTGTAGAAAGTAGAACATTTAGATAAGAATATTATTACAAAATATTGCTTAAAGTGGTATTTATGGTGAATACTAGCATAATGTATAGTAATAGAGGATACAGCATAGTATGAAGAAGCCTGGCAGATATGTTATATATATATATATATATATATACACACACAGACACACACACACACATATATATATATATATATATATATATATATATATATATATATACACATATGGTTAAACATTTTCATAATGTAAATTTTGAATGCAAAATATGTTGTCCAACAGCAATTACATATCATACAGCAACTCAGAAACAGTAGGCAGAGGAAATATTTTACATCAAAAACATAGAAAGTCCATATTAATAACAAAACAAATACAAATTTAGCAGATAGATAATTTTCTAACCATAATAATGCCCTCCAGGGTGGATGCTACAGGGAAATAATGGCCCTTCTTGGAGTGTGCAGGCCATCTGTCTGTGGAGCTGGGCTTCAAAATACCCCTGGGTGGTCCATTATTTCCCCTGTAAGACCACCCTATCTTGCATTGTTGTTTATTTATATCCTACGTCTTCCATCTTCCCTAGGAGACCTGCCATAGCACACACCCTCACTAATATCTGCCTTCTGAATTTTCAGACTTTAAAGCTGTTGCTTTCATTTAAATACAAACAAATTTTCATTAATTAAGTTTCGCTTACTTATGTATTGATGCATATATTTATTTTCCTGGACTGCCAGATTGTGACAAGCCCATTTCCACTGGAACCCTGGTGAGAAAAGCATTATCAGAAATAGTACTACTAACCCTGAGTCAGATAAGATATTAGAATACTGCATACATTGTGCTGAATGAGACAGCAGAGACAGACTATGTAAATATAAGGTACAAGGTAACTCTGAACATCTAAGTTGTTAAAGATAACAGAGCCAAAGCATCAGTGATAACCTATGTTCTACAGTGTCTGCATAATCAAAAATATTTAAATGTTTGCTGTAATAAGAGGGGTATATTTACTGTTAATACAAAGCAGAAACTGTATATATTTATGCTGGACAGTGACATGGCAGAACACAAATGGCTTGCCAGCTAAATAACATTAGTGCTATTACACATCTCTTTGGATTTCTGGATTTATTTTATTCTAAGTCTTCAAGTTCAAATATATTAGGTCTCATGGACATACTCTGGCACCATATATACAATATGGTTTTACAGGACCCTTGCTCTTAAAGTATTACAGTGACATGGTACTACTATATCCAAAAAGGTGATTCCATAGTCACAGTGCAAAATCAACTTTTCAGCATGAATTGTAAAGGCTCATACCCTCGGTTAGAACATGTCCCTTAATCACATTAACTGACATCAAGTCCGCAAAGCTGCATGGATATCCTGTGGTTTGCTGAAGCATAACTCTTGCCATTGTTCAGTTTTGTTTGGCTGCAGTGCTGTAGGGATTTCCCATAAAAAGAGTGCTAAATTGTTTTGTTTTTTTTTCTGTTCTCTTGGGAGTGTATTCTTTTACTTTTGTAAACTTCAGGTGCTGTTCAAGTTGCCTTTTCTGCTGTTGTACTTTGTGCTGAAATTAATGTATTCTTTGTTCACAGGTGTTTGCACATGTTCCACAATTGTGCAATGCAATCGTGAAGTTAGTACATTGAGGTAAAGGGGGAGCGAGTGAAAAGCCACTCTCCACAGAATGATGCAGGCATCTTTTCACCCTGCAAAAACACTTTTCTTTGATTTTTGTGGTAAACTAATGCTTGCTCTACATTGATTTACTGGCTTTCCTATTTGCTTCTAATTTATTCTTATCACAGTTAATAGGATTATATTTACTGCCAAGCGGGCTATGAGGTAAAAATACTGAAATAGTCCGAAGTTAGAAGCCTGGTGGTGTTAACGTTTTCAGTTGTTTCACCTATAAAACAGCACAAGTCACACAATATAACACAAACATCATTTGATGATGCAATATGTATATTAGCTTTCACATTTTATATACTGTCTAATTGTCAAAATACTGCTGCATTCCATGCACACACCCTAAAAGGGGTGCCATATTCACTGTGAAAAATTATCTTTCAAACAAAATAAACATTTTCTGTACTACCAGTCCTGAGATAAGATCATAAAATGGCTATATCAGAAATCTGGTGTGATAATGACTTCCACAAAGCCATACCTAATACCAAAATTGTGCAATACGCTGATGATTCTACTATGATCTGCTGTGCGACTAACCTAACAGAGCTCCAATTTCTGACACAAACTGCCTTCTCAACCACTGAAAACTGGATGCTGCAAAATCATCTCTCACTAAATGCCAACAAAACTAAGATCCTTCTATTCTCTCCCTCAAAATCCTCTCCTCTTGATAAAAACTCACTTCAAATTACCAGCCTTAACAACTCCACTATCGAGATCCTACCCTCTATCGAGATCCTACCCTCCGCCAAACTTCTTGGTGTCACCATTGATGATCACCTAAAATTTAACACTCATATCCAGCTAAACATCAAGAAAACACATATAAAAATTGGCCTACTTTACAGAAACAACTACTTCCTCTCTCCTACCACCAGACTAACTCTCGCCACAACCTATCTCCTTCCCTCTCTACTGTATGGCGCTCCTCTGCTCACTAATTTAGCTTCCACACTTACTTCCAAATTGGAAGTATGTTACAATAAAATCTCCAGATTCGTCACCAATGCCAAATCCTCCTCTCATCACTGCACCTCCCTTCACTCATTAAACTGGCTTGAACTCCCCAATCAACTTGACTTTCTCCAAATCACCACAGCCCACAAATTATTGTTCCAACCCACTAACTGCCCTGCTCTATCCAATATACTACAACCATATACCCCCCCCTCAGATCCCTTAGATCTACCCACCAAAACCTGATTACCATTCAAAACCCAAGCGCCCAGCTGGTCAGCTTCTGTTATCCTTTTCCCTAGCTAAAAAATGGAATGCTCTGCCCTGCACACTGAGAACCTGTGACAACCTTAATAACTTTAAAACTCAACTTCATTCCTACCTCTATCTAAACAGGAAATGCAACTGTACTCTTCAGCCCATACCTCTCAAGCTCTCCTTCCCCTTTACTCCTGGATAACCTTCTTACCTTCCTAATCTCGCTCTCAAATCTAGATTGTATATGTAACTAAACAGTAAAATCTAGCTATTATGCTATATGCCTGTCTTTTTCTCCTGAACAAAACTGTAATTGATTGTTTTTTTTCTTTTTTTTTAATGCAACCTGTTGTTTGTAATGCAAACTGTCTTTGAAACTATTTGTGCAAGTAAACTTTGTGTTGTGGAGCTTTTCTCCATGGGCCTCCACTGAAAATGGGCCCCCCCCAAGCCCAGTGGACCTCCCCGGTTATGAAACTGCAATAAATAAATATATAAATAAATAATAACATTAGAACTGAGTCTACAACATGCAAGTAATCTGGCAAGTATAGTTTATAACTTTGCAAAGATTTATTTTATATATAGGGCATATAACACATATTCCTAAAGAGTGACTCATGAGTATGACACAAAAGATAAAACTGTTTTCCCTTTTTTAATTTCTCTAAGTCTTTTGGGTTTCTAAATACCATGACAGGAAAGGACCCTATTCCTAAGTCAAAGTATGATTAAAGTTCATAAAATTAGTATTGCTTCAGTCTTTGATGTTAGCCAGAAGTGCTCTTTGCAGCACATCCTATGTGCCCAGTAATAACTCCTTCTGCAATTCATATGGATTTGCATGTATCTGTAACATATCTAAGTATGATTGTAAATTATTTTTTAAAAGACCCGTTGATCCTACTACTACTGGAACTGTCTGGGTATCTTTCTTCCACATTGCCCTTGCTTCTGCCTGCAAATCCTGGTATTTTATGACTTTGTGTCTCTCTGTATGTAAGACACAGTAGTGAATGGGTGTAGCAATTTCAATGATCAATGTTACTTTTGCCTTCTTTTCATGGACCACTATAAGTGGTTTACTTGTATCTATTTTTGGAACTCTTGGTAATGGATGATTTCATGTGATATACACTTCATCATTTTCTATGATGCTTTGTGGCTCCTGTTTCCAGTGTTTTCAGCTACTTCAGTATTATAATGTTTGCACAATCCCCAATGCAACAGTCTTGCCACATTACTATGCTTTTCAGTATACAGTCATTCTGCCATTATTATATAACAACCAGCAACAAGATGTGCAACTGTTTACAATTCTGTTTTACAAAACCTACATTTGTCTGTTTCTCCCACATGTTCAATGTACTTTGTAAACCAACATGTATGTAGTCCATTGTCTTGGTCTGCCAAAATTAACATTTCGTCTTTTGGTTTAAACTCACCTCTCCTTAACCATTCTTGCATTTGATCCAGATCAACATGTAGTTGTTCCAAGAGTTTTCTATACTTGCAACTATATTTATGCATTTTCCACATCTTGCCTTCTCATCTGATCCTTCACCTTATATTCTTTTGTTTTTTGGCACATTCAGTTGCTGCCTGATTTTTATCTAATTCTGGTTTAATTTCCATTCCCACTCGACACCAGCATGATTCTGATAAACTAAACAGGGACGTCATCTTAGAATTATCTCCTCATGTTTAAAAACTTTCACTACATTTGCATCTTGTGAGGTCAGCAGATATGTATGCAGTCCCATGATTGCAGATCTATACATTTAATTAATTTTGAGGAGGCCCATTATACCAGCTTCAGAATGAGGAATGGTTTACAATCAAACTGCCGATGGTGATTTTGGCGACCATGGGTTGTCGAATCTTATTTTGTGACCCATGTTGCAAATCCACCTCATATGCAAAGTTTGTTTGATCAAATGCCCAGTGCATTCGCAAACATGAGCTCAGTCATTGACCTAGAGATTGTGGTACAGTGGGGATCAGGAATTGTACCCATTTCCCCACTGTAGTGTGATCTTGGAGTTAGAATATATATTATGCAGGGGGTATGGGGGGTAGCCTCCCACGTGGGCTTGCCCCCCTGCAAAATCTTAAAGTGATGTATAGTGCAGTGTAGGACTGCATGTTACTCATGTCGACTAATGTCAAATTCGCATATTGATATGCAGATTCGACATTAGGGGTTTCGGTTACATGAATTTCAGTGTTATGATTCGTTATATGTGCATTTCGATGGAATGCATTTCAGAGTTTTGATAGTAAACCACAAGGAATATATAGCCTTGGTATGTACTGATTTGTATAAACCATTTTTATGTGCATGAAGCATCCTTCTTGTTCTCCTGTCCAACCTATCCAACACCTTTTGGGGCCAGTCAATCACTGTAAGTTAGGACAGGAAAAGCAAATTGGTTTATAGCTTGGACTTTGTTCCTAGATGTCAACGCTGTTTCCAGTACTAATTTTAGTCTTCTAAAATATTCCTCACTCAGTTTTATTCTCATTTGTTCATGTTTTATTGTTGATTCTTCATCAGTTATCAGACATTTATTCACTCCCTCTTGCTCAAGTTCCTTTATATCACTTTCCTTTCCCAAACTGATGTTTTCTTGGTGGTGCAGCTTTCCTGCTTTAAAGGTTGCTTTTCCACATTTATCAAGACCAAATGACATTCTTGTATCATCTGAAAAGATTTTGATCACTTGCAATTGTGCTTTCATTTCCTCATCTGATGAACTATACAGTTTTAAATCATCTACAAAAAGAAAATGAGAAGTCTTTACACTTTGTTGTTTTCTGGGATCCAAATTGTAGCCATGACCTAATCTGTTAAGTAGACAGCTTAATGGGTTAAGGGCAAGACAAAACAGCAGCGGTGACAGAGAGGCACCCTGGAATATTGCCCTTTGAATGTTTATCCCTGGAATAATAATTTGTCCTTTACCATGGCTTAACTGCAAAATGGTTTGCCACTGTTTCCCGGTTGCTGTAATGTAACCAATCATTGTAAGGTGTATCTTATACATTTTAAGCACTTTTTTAATCCATGAATGTGGGATACTGTCACATGCTTTTTTGTAGTCTATCCTTGCCATACTTAGATTCTTTCCCTTTTTACAGTTCTCCATTATGACTTCATTTAACAGCAATTGATTCTTTGTTTCGTATGACTTTTTTTTATTACTCTTTTGTTCTAGTGCCATGATTGACTTTTTTTCTAAATTACTGTAAACTCTGTTGGCATCAGTTCCAGTGTATAGTTTATCCATCATCAGAAGGCAAGCTATTCATCCATAGTTTTTATGATAGCTTTCAGGTTCACTCTTAAGTAGGAGTATTGTTTTTCCTGTTGTTAACCAGGCTGGTGTCTGTTCAGTGTCTACATATAAATAGTTCTTACTCATGGGTTCTTATTACCTTATGGAATTACTGAAACTTCGAATCTGAAAACATCGAACGAAGATGTTCGAAGTTCCAGGAATACAAACTAAAAAAAAAAAAAAATACAAACCCTAACAGCTATCTAATTGTTGCAAGCCTCCCTGCACCCCCCATGTGGGGGGCTTCGTCCCTCACACCCCCTGCTCATTAAATATACCAACTCTGAGATCACAATACAGTGTGGAAAAAGAAGATTTCCCTTTACCACACTGTAGTGCAATCTCAGAGTTGGTATATTTAAAGAGCGGGGGGTGTGGGGGGTGCAGAGGGGCTTGCCCCCCTGCTTGCAATACTTTATTTTCTTTCTTTTCTTTTTTTTTTTTTATTTTATCGAAGTTCTGAAACTTCGAACATAAGGTTTCGACCTTATGGTGTTCGAAGTTTCAGAACTTTGATAAGGTAATAGGAACCCCTTACTCATGGCTTAGTCTTCATGTAAAGATGTTAATACTTTTAGCCAGAAGTTAGGTACTGCATCTGGGTCTGGGGTTTTCCAATTAGGAGCCTTTTTTAACTTTGTTTAATCTCTCTGGCAGTTACTTCATCCCATTTCATATCCTGTACATCTGAACTTCTTCATCATTCTTTTACTTCTTCTATCCATTTAGCATCTTTGTTATGTCCCACAGGATGATCATAGATATTTTTTGGTAGTGTTTCAATTCTTTTTGCCTTGTTACTAAGTTCTCTATCAAACTATTTGGGTCATCAATAAATTGCTTATTTTGTACTTTTCCTTTATATTTATCTGCATATCTTCTAAGTTTTTCTGCCTGTGCTGATATTTTTAGTTTATTATTTGCGACAATGCATGAAGAGGCCTGTGTTCTGATACTGCACATTGCTTTTATCACGTCTATCTTTCTGAATATTTTTCTTGATCTGTTCCCTCTTCTATACTCCTCTAAAAGTGACACTTCTTGTCTTAATTGCTTTATAGTTTTCTCTATTTGATACTTCCATGATGGCATTCGATTTCTCTCCTTCTTTTCCCTTACTACCCCATATTTTTCTGGTAAAACTTTTTTCTGTTAATCTAGCTGCACAGTAATATATACTATTTACATCTATTATATCACATGAATCTCTATGGACAGTCCTAATTACTGTGTTCATTGTTTTATCAAACTTCTAACTTTTGGGGTTTTGTTGACTTTCTATGGTCTATTTCTTTCATTGATCATAATATGTCTGTTCATAGGTTCATAGGTAGATACTAGGCTATCTACCCAAGGGCCTACATAAGCCTAGCCAGCAAGGTTCCATGGCTTACGCCACCCAAGAAAGTTATTTTCCTGTGCCACTATCGAGCAGAGACACAGAAGTGATCCCCGGGGTGTATTTCCTATTTCCCATCCACTCATCAAGATTTTTCTTGAAGAGTGCTAATGAAGAACTTTGCTTGACATAGATGGGTAGCTTGTTCCAGAGTATAGGAAGTCTCTGGGACAGGAATCTATCCCTCCAGCGTGTCCTGTTTATTGTGGTGACAAGGTTTAGGTCTCTAGAGCATGTAGTTCGAGGGATTGGGATTTCTTTAGGTGTAGGATGTCCAACAGTTCTGGGTTTGACATAGCTTTATATGTTAGGCAGAGATCACCTCAGAGTAGGCGATATGCTATGGAGTAAAGCTGGAGTTTTTTGAGGCGGTCAGTGTAGGGCATTTGTTTGAGGCCAGTAATCCTCTTTGTGGGGTACTTCTGTGGCCTTTCCAGCTGCTGCAGATTTCTTGTGAGGTACATTCCAAAAGGGGCATTGTACTCTATAATGGGTCTAATGAGTGTCAAGTAATGGGGAACAATGACCTCTTTTTTCCTGGATGAGAACCCTTTTATGATGAGGTGTGCCACGTAGAAGGACTTCCTGACTACTGTGGCGATGTGACTATCAAAGGAGAGACTACTGTCCACCTTGGTCCCAAGGTCTCTTATCACACATTTGGTGTTAAGTAGATTGCTGCCTATGTGGTAGTTCATGGCAACTCTTCTCTTAGATCATTTTCTTCTAAACCGAGGGCACATTCTTTGTTCCCCATTTCCTGCGGACATTCAATAGAAAGTTCCAGATTATCTTTCTGTGCCACATTCTCTTCTGTTTCATCCTGTGTCATGTGTTGCTCTTTCATATGGGAGCTCACTGGCTATCACTCCACAACATTTACTGTGTCACAGTTGCAACAGTTTCCTGTTCCTTTGTTGTGCAACTTCAACTGAACGTTTGTAATGGTTTCCTATGAAAGGATCCAAAGTATCTTCCCTACAAGGGCTTTCCTATTACCAGTAAAATATAAATTTTGTGATGTAATGTACAGTCTGCACATGTAATAAGAAAGTAAACTTACAGTTATCTCCTTACTTTTTATTTTATTATTATTTTTTTTTAATTCAGGTCCATTTCCTATTGTTCAGCACTCAGTACTGACACCAATACTTATTGGATGCTTAACTAATGGTCTTTGTTCTCAGTTACACAGATTATGTCTTTAATCCAGACCTCTACTGCAATACATCAGCAACTATATATACAAGGTCCCTAGCTGTGTAACATGGACTAAATCACAGTTTTGTCAGATTATGCAGGTCAGCAGATGATAGTGTGTAATGACTACAGTATCTTTGGTGTGTCCAACTAGTTTATATTAAATAACATTGCAGTGTTAATAAGTGCAACATAAGAAAGTTACATATATCCTACTTTTCTGTTGTTTTTTTTTTCAAAAAGATAATGCCTAAACCCAGAAGTTCTCTTATCTTGACGTAATAGCAACACAGAAGGTCACTTGCACTCACCTAGGAAGAAGCACAGAGACCTAGGAGTAAGAACACTCTGTCTGGTGTATTTTACCTTGATGGTCACTTTCCATCAATTGTAAGCTCCCTGGCTTACAGAAGACTCTGAAATTCTGGGCCACAGGGCATTGCCATCAGTACCCCTCTCTATCTTTCTGCATCCATGAGCATGTACTAGAGTCACTCCCATGAGCCAGACCTTTTGGTCACTACACATCCTCACTAAGTCTTAGACTGGACTTAGAAAAATGTGTGGAGTTTGCACCAAGAACCAGAAACTTGGATGATTCAACCTTAGTTGTTCCATCCACCTAAGTCAGGCTCCCTGCATCCTTGACTAGGAACCCTATTTATCCAGTGTACCCACTCACATTCAAAACCTGTCAGATGTAAGCAATGACAGTCTATAAAGATTCTTCATGTATTATAATCAATACTCTGTTACTACTACACAGGATGGGAACTACTATTTTTCTTAAATGTATTCATAAGTAATACATTCCTGAACATATTTTCTGACCAATTAAACTAGACTTAAATAGGATTCCAAACTGTCATAATATTGAACTTCACCTCTGTAATATATACAAGAATACACCCTCCATTTCAAATGCATGTGTTGCTTATCTAATCATTATTTATCCTGGCATCATGTAATCTACATCACAATCACAGAGCCCATCAGAGATAACATTGTTATTTTCCCTGCCAGTGATGAGTCATCATGGAGAAGAGTTTAAAAATAGTACAAATTAAAACAGAAGCATGCACAAGGTTTATTTACTTTACAGCTGGGTTTCTCTTTAACAGCCAGAACTATAGCAATTACCAAAACACGGCTCAAGCCAGCAAATGCACACAGATCTTTTATCTTCTCAGATGCTGTATCTTCACATCAGACAGGGGCAGGTGGAGTTGTTATTGACTATTGTGAGCTTACCCATTTTATATCCAAAATGAAAATCGGATATTCATTTGACAGGGAATCACTACTCATAAATATCAAAATTAAAACAGCAAAACTGTTTCCCCCTGTGGCCTGCATTTAATCTTCCAAATCAGACTAAATCAGTGACTGATAAGGTTCTACATTTACTCTACTACCTGTGAAGTCTGTGCTCATCATTCTAAATTACTTAAATATTAACTGGAATCTAGCCAGTGATCCCTTTGGTCATCCTTCTATTCAGCTTTATAGTCTGTCTGAGCTCCACAATCTCATTACATATACTGAAAAAGCTACAGAATGCCATAGTCTTCTCCTCTGGACTACGTGCTCATCATTAACTCAAAAAAATTGTACACATTGGTGTGTTGGCTGATTTCATTTGTGATCATCACTTAACTTTTGTGACATGGAATTACCGTAAAGGTCAGTAGAGCTCTAACGTTCTGCCCCATAAGATACATCACATATTTCAATTCTGCTGCCTTTAACTATGCTCTTTCTACTGATGACTGGTCTCCATAATCTTCCTTTGAATGAAGCTGTTGAGTGCATTAATTATGTCTTTCTAGATGCACAGAAGGGGTTTGCACTGATGCACAAAACTCATGCTATTGTTATCAACCTACCATGAATCACCAGCACTGTCATGGCTGTAGTGTCCAACAAGCAATCTCACTTGTGAGCCATCTACCACAAAACCAGGAGGAACAAAGAGGAAGAAAAAAATGTTATAATTGCCTATAATGATGTAAAAAATATACTGCCAGAACTAGCAACAACAGCATTCCAGCAAACCTAAACAATTCTGGAAATCAGTTTAGCATCTTCTCCATTCTGGACATTCCTAAACTTCATCAGTCTTTCTCCATCTTGTTGATAATAAAATCAAAACTATTTATTCACCACTTCCATGACTCAGTCCAAAAGGACATAGTTCCAGCTTCCGTAATTAACATCAGGATTATGCATCATACAACTAGACACAGTGCTTTCATCCACCAGACTGTATGCCCCCACCAGGTTCCCAAGTATCTCAAAAAAACTTAGCCAGGTTCTATGGCCTTGACAAATTTCCTCCAGAATTCATAAAGCTTTCTGCTCAAGTTACTTCCTGCCCAGTAACTAAACTCATTAAACAGATCCATAAAAGATGGTCAAGTTCCAACACGCTGAAAACAAGCTCTTGTTGTACCCTTGCATAAAACATATCAGTTTATTGCTTTGAATAATTGCCAAATGATTGCACTTGTCTCTCCACTTTTAAAATCTTGGAGAAATGCCTGTGCAAATAATTCTTAGAGAGAATCATTGACTACAAAATAATTCCTAATACAAGCACAGCCTTGTGAGTCAGAATACAGACCACAGGACTGACAGTGCACTGTTAGATCTTCTGTAATTCTTTCACATTCAGATAGACCCGGGCATGTTTATCAGTACTTTCCTCCTGGACCTTACAAAAGCCTACATCATAGTCTTATGGAAAAGTTCTTGGCAAGTTATGCCTCATGCTCAGTTTTAAAAAGATGGCTATTGGACTACACGTTGGATCAAAAGCAAGCTGTTAAATGGAAAATAACTGTACCACAAGGATGAGCTTGTGTCTTCTGTTCACAATATAAGTGAATGACTCGGATAATTGCTATACATAATTCAAGCTAATTCAATACTCAGATTACTCCACAACTACATTATCGAATTCTTCACTTGAATCTGTCAACTCTAAACTTCAAAACTGCTTCCACTCTCTGCAAGACTTAATGGGTTGTACGGGTCTGTAACTTAATGCATCAAAATATAAATAAATGATGTTTGATCCTAAATCAGCAAATTTTGTCAGCTATCAACACCTTCCGTCCACTGGCTCTGTCTCTGATCAGCACTAAACTCATTTAGTGATGGAATAGACACATGACTCTGCCATTATCAGTGTTACAGCCATAAAGCTCCCTAGGTTCATTCTTGACATTCATTTCTAGTGACACCTTTTCAGTAAATGTGATCTTTGATCATTTGGCCAAAACCTTCAATTTGTGCATAAACTTTTTGGCCAGTTTGGTTTACCAGCATGGAAAAGAGTCACAGTGACTAATAAATATGTAAGAAATGCACTTTTCCATAACATGTAGCAGTAAAGAAAATTATGTCTATATAAGTTACAAAAAATATATTTTCACTACATCAATACAGGTAAAATGGTAGTAAATGAAGACCACATGAAGGTTATTAAATGTTACAGGATTCTACTGGACTGATTATATAACATCCTGTTGGAAGACTGTAGCTAGCTGATTAACATTTTATCCAAAAAGAATCTAAAAATCACGCAGATGTGATCACTCAGTCTTAATAAAGTAGTTTTTAAAAGCCTAAATAGTCTCCCTTGGCTAACTTTTAAAACTGTGATGATTATGACTGGAATAATAAAGTACGTTAAGTAACCAAAATTATACATATTTTCTCCCCATCTTCAATTTAGTCTCAGTTATGTATTATGAGACACTATGATATGCAACATATCATAAGAAGGAGTGTTTTTTTCTGTAAATTGCAGTAAAAAATTCACCCCTCAAGCCTGTCTCATTGTGAACTATTCATTAGTAGTCAGATAAAAATACTTTCCTATGTCAGAGTGTTCTGTTATAATCCACTAGTATATAAACAATATACAAGCAAAAATTGTGAAGATGCACAGCAAAACTAGAAGGAAATACACACTCGACTACCAGATAATCCTTTAACTTCCAAACCAAACATCTGTGATTTCCTTGCAAGAATGACATGACACTGAAAACAAATGCACAAAGGCTCTTATGTAGACCACAATAAATTTACTTTAGTGCTTTTGTCTATAGTCTGTTATAATCTTCTTTAGAAACCAAGTAAAAGCCTATTTCATACACATTTAAATTCTTGGTGAAACAAACATAATTTCCTCATCAAACATTCCCACAACATGTAAAGAAATACTGTCTAGTAAAAATTTTGCAGACAAATTTCTTTACATATTTAAATCCATCACTTACTTAGATATTATATTTATCTTAAGATATAAATAATAATAATACCCATTGCATTTTTCAGTTCAACAACACTGGTCTTACAAACACACACAAGTCTTGGCAGTCAACTGCTTTACTGTAGTGCAATGCATTTGTTGCTTCACTGTAGGTATGCCAGTAATATTAACAATGCACATAGTTGCAGTTCATCATTTTATATTGTCATTTGATGATATTAATTATATAGTTTGTTTGACATGCATGGTTGTGATGGTGGTATAAAGCTTAATCTGTACATGTGGCACACTACAGTAAAATTATCTGTGCCCACTGTCTAGTCCAAGAAACAGCTGCAAAGATGAGTAGTGGGGGCCTTCTCTTAGGTTTCCTTAAAAGGGTAATTGGAATGTTCTAAGGTAGAGAAGAAGTATAAATGTCTAAGTGTGGGAAAAGCATAAGCTGATAAATTTAAACATACATTAATAAAAAGTCATTGTACTGGAAAGGTTCTGAGCAATAGTCCATATCACTGAACCAGGAACATTGACTTCATATTACAACACTGAAACAAAAGCTTATTGGCTAAATGATGCCACATACAACAGACTGAATGTTCTGCAATGCACAGCTAGCCTACTACTACACTGTGAGGCTGTGAAGACACAGCATCTTGAGTACAAACCTGAAGAGGTCTCTTGCCGTCACAACATCTGGCAACCCAATAGGACTGGCTGATTAAGCGACTTCCCACTTAATTCTCATTATAGTATGCAGTACCACCAGATCTCTTATAATACCAAGTTAAATGTCAACAATGCATATAGAAAATGTAAAGAGTAGAATACAAATGAATATATGGTTACATAAAAATTTACATAACCAGTTCTTACACATTTTTAAACATACCTAACTGGAAAAGTAATAATAACTAGTTAGAAAAACGCATAGAAAAAAACAGCTTTGTGTGTAATTCATTGATTCTTCTCTTTCCAAATTGTATCCCCACAGAAAGTTTACATAAGAATGAGTTGCATAAGTAATAGATAAGTTAAATATGATAAAATAACATTATACGTTTTCTTTGATCACTGCTGTATACAAAATGGCCTAATAATATATTGATTCCATTGTCTAAGCTTAGTTCCTGAGCTAATTTATATAAAATACAAGAACAGATATCACAGAAAGCATCAGTAGTAAAGAAAATCATGCAATAAATGTCCATTAATATTCAAAAATATGCACACTGATTGGACACCCAATCAGTGTATCTATTTTAAATCGAGCATATCCCAGTAGAAAGAAGTCCGTTTGCTTAAGTTTACATGAGTAGCCAGCTTTCTATTAGAATTTGCACAAATTAAAAATTTACATGAGACAGGGCAAAAAATATGAGGAATATAACAGCCATTCTTTAAAAGTCTGAGAATAGCAGTTATCCACTCCTATGTGTGGGTATATCAGGAATTACTAATATCATGATCAAACCACTCCAGCTATGGGTAAATCCTTTAATGCCCACACACAGTCATGGATTATTGCTTTAGTATAGAATGATACAGTGGCATTTCTTTCTCTTGTACTTTCTTTCCACAGCAACATTATACTGTCAAACTATCACTAATTAACATTAAGAAAAATTACCTATGTAATAGTTTCCTTCTATGTCACAAAACCAGTAATACTATATAATACTGCTAATCTTTGGTGAAAAGTAGTACATAAACTATCAGTATGAGTATCAAATGGAACCAGTTATTTAGAAACATATCTAAGTAAGGACACAAATAACATCAATTTAAAGAACATACAATAATATGTTTTATCTAAGCTGAAAATAACAACACCTGCGATACATGGGAGGAAATGCATTCATCTAGTTTTTGATATATTAATATGTAATTTTGCCCTCTGGAGCCCATTTTTTAATTAAAAAAGCATTTTTGAACATTCAACTGTATCTGTTTGTTTCCTGTGACCAACTCAGAGTTATATCATTGGCATAAGCCATAACTTTTGAAGCAAGATTTAATTTATATAAGGAATTTACAACTATTGTAAACAGTAAAGGGTCCATTGCACATACTTGGGCGCCCCACTTCATTATTGTTTGGCAATGATATGGCTGCACAAACTTTGATCATACTAATTCTGCCATATAAATAAGAACAGATTCACTTTAACCTATTCATATCAGTGTCCATTTCTTCCATAGTCTGAATGACATTTACAACAACAAAAGCTTTTGACAGGTGTACAAAGAGAGCTAGACAAGGTCTTGCCATGTCATATGGAAATACGCTTTTTACAAAAGGCTACAGTGACTGAAGTAGTGGATATTTATTTTCCTTTCAAAATTCTGTGCTGAAATCAACCAATAGCCTGTCCAATCTTTAACAACCTCAGAGATAAATTTGCCAGAAAGCTTTCACAATTTGAAAGTAGGGTCAACATGGATGATTATTTTCTCAGTAACAGTTACCAACCTCCACTTGGTAGGACAATGTCCATCTAATAATGCAAAATAAAATTAAGTGCGTAGGTCTACCACATTAAAAACTCAACTCTAGACTGAAACATCTCAAGTTATACCAAAATTCATGGAAAGAATGGCAATTTTTACTGTGTGGGCCAGCTAAATAGATCTCAGCCTCAGGATAAAGGAAAAACTAAATAAGAGTTTAAAAGTTTCCTTTCTTCCATCTGCTTTGGATGGTTTATTAAGTTAATATTTAGCACAATTCACTTCACTGTTTGAGGATTTTCATTAAAGCAAAATGTCTTGAAAAAAATGTTTCACAGGTTCAAATGGAAATGCAAAGAAACAACTATATAAAGGATTAGCCTGACAAACAGCTGTAAATATGTAATCCAAAACAATGTAATGTATAATAGGTGAGAACTATAGCTTTTTATCATAATGGCTACTCTATCCATAGTATCCTGGAATGTAAATGACCTTATACCTATAGACAAAAAGGAAAGACTATTGAATTAAAAAAATTCAGAGTGCAAATAGTAATGCTGCAGGAGACACATCTGGAAACTAATGAGCATGTGAATTTGACAAAGTAGATCAGAATGGATATTCAGCAGAACATCAGGGAAATATAAATAGTGAGTAATGATACTGATTGCTAGAGGGGCTCCAGTAGTGACAAAAGAGGGAGAAAAGGCAATAATGGTAGACTTTTGGTAGTAAGAGGTTATAGGCAAGGGGGGAGGATTATGCTGACATGTTTCTATAGTCCACCAAAAACTGCTACTAAGGAGCTTAAGAGAATTTGGGAAGAAATAATGAACTTTCAGCAGGGAATATTATGTATAGGTGGAGAATGGAGCTTGATATGCAATAGTAAGGATGTAAGAAGGGAAACATGACAAAAAGAGGGTAGATTTCTAAAGATATTTATGAAAATACTTGGTATAGAAGACATGAATTCAGTAGCAGGAACTCAGGCAGAATTTACATATTATACTCCATGGTAATATAAATGTTCTAGGCTGGATAAAAATTATATTTCACAGGAGCATGTACATTCAACTGAAAATTTCAACACACATCCAACAACTATTTCAGATCATGCACCAATAAAAACTAAGATAAAATGCAGGGTAATAAAGTAAAAATAATTCATTGTTGCTTTAATGTAATCAATAATATATTAGAAAAAAGTTCAAAACTTTCTTGCTCACAGGCATTCTGAAAACACTGTACTGTATTATGACTAATGGGAACAAACATCTTAGATTTCTTAAAGTTGGAATCCATAGTCTATGTGGCATTTGGAAATAATAATTATAAATTAAATTTACAAGCATAGAGTTTAATACATTACCTAGTAATAGAGATTTTTTTTTACTTATCTTATGATGAGATACTGGCATTTGATTCATTACTCAATAATTCAGATATAGTGATAGAATGTGCTGATAAAGGTAGTGCAATTGTCATAATGGACAAGGAATTTTATTATAATGCTATTTTCCATTTATTGAATGACATTTCCACCTATATTAACATATCAGTTATTCAATTATATGATATAAAATGGGTTAATCATATATGTGTGTGTGTGTTGTGTATGTGTATGTGTGTGTGTGTGTGTGTGTGTGTGTGTGTGTGTGTGTGTGTGTGTGTGTGTGTGTGTGTGTGTGTGTTACATCTAGATGGTCATCAATTAACCCCCCAAATTATTGAATTATTTCCACACTCCACACTCAATTACACCTATCTACTATGGCTTACCTAAAATTCATAAAAATTAATCTAACCCACCCCATAAGACCCATTATCTCCTCAAGGGGTTGGATTATACAACCATATAATTATATTTAAAGCATATATTGAATGAGTATTTACAAGTTTAACAGTGTTTTATTAGTAATAGCCAAGATTTTTTACAACAACTTTATTTATGGTACTCTGAGCAACTATCATCTATCAGTTACATCTATATGTGTAACATTTGACAGTGACTCTTTATTTATTGTTATACATAATCACACTGGAATAAAATATATCAGAGGTCTCATCTTTGAGTAATATGGGTATTAACACCATCTGTCAATTGTTATCAATTGCCTTAACTAATAACAAATTTCTTTTCTGTGAACTTTATTTTCCACAAGTTAAACTAAGGCATAGCTGTGGGCACACCACTAGCTAATACTTACACTAAATTGGGTTTGGCTAAATGGGAAAGGAATCTCATTTTCATATTTTTATAGGAGGTTTATAGAGGATATTTTTAACATTTGGGATACAAAGTTAAGAGAATTTGATGACTTTTTACAATATTTAACATCCATAACTAATTTTCTGAAATTTAAATATAGTAGTTCAGATACATCAATTAATTTTTTGGACATTAATTTAGGACATAGGAGAGATAGTACAATTAAAACCATCAAATATAGGAAGCCCATAAGAAAAAAAAACTATTTGCATCTTACTAGCATGCATCCTTCACATATTTTTAAGAATATTGCCAAAAGGCAGATGCTGCACACTTCTAGGCTAATAACTGATAGGTTCATAGCTTCATAGGTCGGTACTAGGCTATTGGCCCTAGGGCCTATATAAGCCTAGCCAAAAAGGTACCCTGGCTTTTGCCACCCAAGAAAATTATTTTCCTGTACCCCTGTCGAGCAGAGCCCCAGAGGTGATCCCCGGGGTGAATTCCCTATTTCCCATCCAATCATCAAGATTTTTCTTGAAGAATGCTAATGAGGAGCTTTGTTTGATATAGATAGGTAGTTTGTTCAAGAGTATGGGAAGTCTCTGAGACAGGAATCTATCCCTCCAGCATGTTCTGTTTATTGTGGTGACAAGGTTTAGGTCCCTTGAGCATGTAGCTCAGAGGGATTGGGATTTCTTTAAGTGGAGCATGTCCAACAGCTCTGGGTTTGACATAGATTTGTATGTTAGGCAGAGATCGCCTCTCAGTAGGCGATATGCGATGGAGTAAAGCTGTAGTTTTTTTAGATGGTTTGCTTAAGGCATCTGGTTGAGGCAGGTAATCCTCTTTGTAAGGTATTTCTACAGTCTTTCCAGTTGTTGTAGATGTCTTGTGAGGTACATGCCAAAAGGAGCATTGTACTCTATAATGGGTCTAATGAGTGACGCATAGAGGGGAACAATGACCTATTTTTTCCTGGATGAGAAACCTTTTGTGATGAGGTGTGCCACGTAGAAGGATTTCCTGACTACTGTGGCAATGTGATTATCAAAGGAGAGACTACTGTCCACCTGTGTCCCAAGGTCTCTTATCACACTTTTGGCGTTAAATAGACTGCCACCTATGTGGTAGCCCATGGCTTTGACACCAGGCATCTGTCTCAGTGAGGCCCTTTTGTAGGATGTCCACATCATTAGGAGTTTCGATTATAGCTCCTAGTTTGCAGTCATCTGCGAACTTCATTAGCCAAAGACCTTCTGTATTACCCTGTACTTCAGAAAAGTAGATACCAAACAGGATGATATCCAATACACTGCAAACATAGATGTGCTGGCAGATAAATAACAAACAAGTGGTTATGATAAACACCATTTTATGAATGAAAGATCCTTGATACTTATGCAACATGATAAGAGGACAAAATAATTTTTTTTCTAACTTTTCAACATTGCAGATAGCCCAGCAGGGCTCTTCAAAATATAGGGTCACACTTATATACAATATACAAACTTATTATGTGAAGGATATAATTTGGTAATACTAGCATATTTTATGTTTAGTAGAGCACATAGCACAGAGTAATAAGCACATACCTCAATATCCTATTTTTGGATATAACAGGTCATGTAATCTGAAGCTCAGGCTTTTCTATACAGAGCAAGTTAATATCACTCAAAATAGATTAAGCTCAAGAATGGGAACTTTTATTTGCAACAAATGCATGCAGTATAATAGATAAACAATGAAATTTTTTAGTCATCCTGTTACAGCCAGAAAGTATTAATGTAAAAGATTTGTAAAATGCAACTCCACTAATGTCATCTACCTGGTGAATTATATCTCCTCTCAAGCTTTCTATGTAGGGAAAACCAAGAGTTTTAATTTGTGACCATTTGTCTGATATTAGAAGACAGGTAAACAGAAATGCCATATTTAAACACATCTTTCTGACTGATACTACACATTAATTTATTTTTATGGCCATAGAATTGGTATTAGCTAATATGAGAGGTGGTAACAAAAATGTAAGAAGAGAGAGTACATAATATTGCTGGATTAATACACTTACAGCTGACAAATATCCAGGGTTAAATGGAGTTTCTAGCATTAAACACATACTTAAACAAAGACAAATACACCTTTAAAAAGTTTTTCCATGCTATGTTCATAGGTTCTTAGGTGTGTACTAGGCTAATGGCCCCGGAGCCTTTACAAGCCTAGGCCTAGGATCCTCTTTGTGAGGTACTTTTGTGGCCTCTCCAGCTGTTGCAGGTGTCTGGTGAGGTCCATGACAAATGGGGCATTATACTTGATGATTGGTCTAATTTATTTATTTTATTTATTTATTTTACATTTGTTGACTGGGCTAGTCTAGCTGGATACATGTCCATTTTCAGTAGAGGCCCGAGGAGAAAAGCTCCACAAAAGGACAATAGATATTATGCTTGTTATACAAAAGAATAAAATGTACAAGTAATTACATTGTTAGGAAAAAAGAAATATATATGTAAAAAAAAAAATATATATATATATATATATATATACATATATATATATATATATATATATATATATATATATAAATTTTTTTTTTTTTTTTCCTCTCTCTCTCACATTATTAGTAAAATTGGAAAAACAACAGCACTAAAGAAAGTTAGTTAAGATTAGACAGTGTGGAAGATGGAAATGGGAATTTAGCCAGATTATAAGATGCTTCTTGAAAGTATTTAATGAGGTCATTGCAGTAATTTCCCTAGGAAGTTTGTTCCAGACAGGTGCAATACAGTTGGCAAATAGACTATTCCCAGCTTTGTTGTTGGATTTGAAGGAGTCTGCTAGAAGCTTGTTAGCAGAGCGTAAGGAAGAGATGTTTTTATAAGGTGTAATAAGAGAGCTAAGTATAGTAGTATTTGAAGGCTGATAGAAGATTTTGTGGGTGACGGTTAATTGCTTAAGTAGAATCTGATTATGAAGTTCGAGCCAGCCTAGTTGTTTAAGATTAGAGTAATGATGGGTGCGAAAGGGGGTTCCTGTTGCAAATCTGGCTATATTATTGTATGCTGTTGCTAGTTTATTGTAATTAGCTTTAGATAAGTTTGAAAAGATAGGTGAGGCATACAGAAGAGTGGAGAGTAGGTGTGTTTGTGCTATAGTGCTTCTGGCTAAGATTGTGAGGTAGGGTTTAAGCCTATAGAGTGATCCAAGTTTTCTATTGACTGACGTGATGGTTAAGTTAATATGGGAATCAAAGTTAAGATGGTGGTCAATTGTGACCCCCAAGGAGTTTGGTAGTGGGTTCTGGGGATATTACAGTGCCATTATTAGAAGTTATGTTAAATGTAAAAGAAGATGATTTTTGTGTAGGTGTAAAAAGTAATAATTTAGTCTTTTTGGGGTTCAGTAAGAAGCAATATTGGTGAAACCAATGAGGGAAAAGTAGAGAGAGATGATGACCTCTTTCCTCCTGGATGCAAAACCCTTGTAATGAGATGTGCCACATAGAAGGACTTTCTGACTACAGTGGCAATGTGGTGGTCAAAGGAGAGGTTGCTGTCAACCTATGCCCCCAGATCTCTTATAATGCTTTCAGTGTTCAGTGGGCTCCCATCAATGTGGTAATTAGTGGGAACTGAGTTTTTCCCAAAGGGGATGACGACGCATTTTTTGGCATTAAGCTTAAGGCCATGATTTCATCACCAGTCATTTGTCTCAGTGAGGCCTTTCTGTAGGATGTCTGCATCACTTGGGGAGTTAATAATGGCTCTCAGCTTGCAGTTGTCTGCAAACTTGGTCAGCCAGAGTCCCTCCGTGTTGGCCTGGCCTTCAGAGAAGTAGATGCCAAACATATATACATTTTAGTAATAGGGATTTTAAAATTAATCATTTTTTTTTAATTTTACATTAATTGATTGTAATCCTTGATCATGTGATTTAGTATGTACAAGCCCTTAAAGGACAACAATGGGATTCTATTATTAAATGCTCAACTTCAATGTCCTTTTTCTCCCTATTTACTGGCCCTGCTACGAATAAACAACAACACAGCACTTAAAATATTTTAAACTGACTGTTTCTCTCCATCAAAACAGTACCTTACTGTACTGTAATGGTTTCACTTTCAAAAAATGTTTAACCTGCCCTGGAAAAGTCTCCAATTCATTGATGTCATCAAGGCCACTGAATACAGGTAGTTTTCTGGCCAATTCCCTCCCCTAACTGACATCATCATGACCGTCCTAAAAACCCACCCATGCTGTGATGTCACAGCTCCCTGGTCCTTCCCCTACTCATACAGAAAGTAAAGGCTAGAACAAGGAAACAGTACATGAGTCAAGTCTCCTGCTGTAGACTGTCAATCACAGCAGGTAGCAGCTGAAATTACCCTTAGCACTTTGATAGCTAGGGAAGTTAGGTGTGAAGGGGGATGGGAGATGAGTCAAAGTAATACAATTCAGGCTTCACAAAAGACTGCAGTTTAGCCATTCTGAAAAGAAGCAGCAATAAAAAGCACTTTGAAAGACTGTTCTGTGGCATTGCACCATTTGTGTTTCAAGTTGTCATTGAACGGCATGAAATGTTACGTAAAACTAACCATAGCTAGCTTTAGGGTCCCAACCACAGCAAGTTATCTTATCTTGATATTTTGCAGCATGTCTGTTCATAGGTTCATAGGTTCATAGCTGTGAAGTAGGCTAATGGCTCTGGAGCCTTTACAAACCTAGCCCATAGGATTACCCTGGCATCTTGCCACCCAACCTTAGTTCCCAGTGCCTCTGTCGAGTAGAGCCACTGGAGTGATCCCCAGGGAGAATTTTCTATTTCCCATCCACTCATCAAGATTTCTCTTGAAGAGGGCCAGTGAGGTGCTCTGTTTGACATGTATGGGAAGTCTATTCCATAGCATGGGCAGTCTCTGGGTTATGAACCTGTCCCTCCAGCATGTTCTGTTGATTTTGGTAATGAGGTTGAGGTCAATGGAGCATGTGGTGCGGATGGACTGGGATTTCATTAGAGGTAGCATTTCTAACAGAGCTGGGTCAGACATGGCTTTGTAAGTCAAGCAGAGATCGCCTCTAAGTAGGCGATATGAGACAGAGAATAGTTGGAGTTTTTTGAGTCTGTCCCTATAGGACAAGTGTTTAAGGCCTAGGAGCCTCTTTGTGAGGAACTTTTGCAGCCTCTCCAGTTGTTGCAGGTGTCTAGTGAGGTACATGCCAAATGGGGCATAGTACTCAATGACTGGCCTAATGAGGGAAGAGTAGAGCTAGACAATGACCTCTTTCTTCCTGGATGCAAAACCCTTAGTAATGAGATGTGCCACACAGAAGGACTTTCTGACCACAGTGGCAATGTGGTGGCCAAAAGAGAGGTTGCTGTCAACCTGTGTTCCCAGATCTCTTATAATGCCTTCTGTGTTCAGTGGACTACAATCAATGTGGTAATTCATGGGAACCGGGTTTTTCCCAAAGGGGATGACGACACATTTTTTGGCAATGAGCAATGAGCTTAAGGCCATGTTTCTGACACCAGTCGTTGGTCTCAGTGAGGCCTTTCTGTAGGATGTCAGCATCACTTGGGGAGTTAATAATAGCTCCCAACTTGCAATTGTCTGCAAACTTTGTCAGCCAGAGTCCCTTTGTGTTGGCCTGGACTTCAGAGAATTAAATACCAAATAGGAGAGGACCCAGGACCGAACCCTGTGGGACTCCACTCATGACTGGTCAGCAGTCTGACTTGGAGTCAGCTGCTTTAACACTGTGGGTTCTATCTATAAGCCAGTTTGCAACCCACCTAGTGATATAGGGCTCGATGCCTAGCTTAGTGAGTTTTTCTTTGATTCCTGAGTGGGGAATGGTATCAAAGGCCTTGGCCAGATCAAGGCAGGCTGTAT
This sequence comes from Protopterus annectens, assembly GCF_019279795.1. Lineage (NCBI taxonomy): Eukaryota > Metazoa > Chordata > Ceratodontiformes > Protopteridae > Protopterus > Protopterus annectens. The sequence goes on from NC_056727.1 coordinate 941,790,593, forward strand.
GAACCACCTTGTCTTCATCCACAGCTCTGGTGACTGACTCAAAGAAGTCAACCAGGTTGAGCAGGCATGATCTATCCTTCACAAAACCAAACTGTGTGGAATCCAGAGTTTGGAGATTCCCTGTATCCTTGTATATTAGGTCCATGATGATGTGTTCCATAGCTTTGCATATCAGACTCATCAGGCTAATGGGGAGATAGTTCCCAGGGTCTGTAGTTGCTCCTCCTTTGTGGAGAGGGATGACTGTAGCAGTGCGCCATTCGGTAGGGACAAAGCCCGAGGTGAGGCTGTGACTGAACAGGGCACACAGGTGAGGTGCCACTTCACTTTGTAATTCATGTAGAACACAGCCAGGGGTATTGTCAGGTCCCATAGAAGCTGTATTCTTGGGCTTGGACAGTGCTGTTTTAACATATGCAGCAGTAATACTGTGTGCCTGGCAATCTACTGGTATTGTGATTGGTCCTTTGGGGGGAGGGGTAAAGTTGGTACTGAATCTGTCGGCCAGTATACTGGCAATATCTGTTGGTATATTGGCAATATCTCGGTATAGGACGTACCATTATGCAGTAGCTCAGAGCAAATCTGGGTATTGCCGTTGAGATTCCTTACATAATTATAGAAGGCCTTGTGGTTGTCTTTACTATCTGCTGCAATTCTATTTTCATAGCTAGCTTTAGAGGATTTGATAAGGGATCTCAACTTTTTATTGAGGCTGATAAGGGAGTTTTTCCAGTCTTGGGATTTCACCTTATTCCACATCAGATTCCTCCTTCTGTTGTAGAGTTTGTTTATGGCAGGGGACCACCAGCTTGGCTTCCTTTTTTTGGAGGAGAACGTCTTGGTTCTATTGGGTATGGTGAAATCCATGCATTTGTGTACATGTTCGTACAGTGCATTGGTGCATGATTCAGCGGTCATGCAACTATTCTCCATTTGCATGGGTGCCATGAAGTTAGCCATGTGGACTTCCAAGGTGATTAGTTTGTGGTCGGATCTAACCAGGGAGGAGTTGACTATTGGTGTAGAGCAATGGTCGCCCATATTAGTAATGACCAGGTCAAGGATGCTTCTATCTCTAATGGGGTTAAGAATGAGCTGGTCCAGGGCATTGGAATTAATGAATTCCAGGAAATGTTGGTCAGGTGTATTGGTACATGAGTAGTTTTCCCAGTTAATGGAAGGGTAGTTGAAGTCGCCCAGTATGAAAGTGTTAGGTTGGACCTTAATATTCTCCAGGGTGCTTAGGAACATGGAGTGTGAGTCTTGGGACATGGTTGGGGACGTATAGCAGGCTACGACCTAAATAGTACAGCAATCTTATATGCTTAATAAACCAGGGGGGTAATAATAACTCTTATATCTCCTTCAAAATTCAAAGATCTTTAGTTATAATAACAATATTTTGTCAAGTAACAGGTTTCACAATTCCATTAAATATTTTACCACAGATATAGTGCCCCTGTCTTAGTTAAACCCTGCTGGTGGACATTCTCTCCTCTAAAACTAACAACATAGGCAGCTGTACATATCTGCAATACCAGTGGTTGCAGTGGGGCCCTTAATCATCCTTGACTGTGTGGGGGCTCCACAAAAGCTGCTGTTGGTTGGAGAAAAATGAAGAGAAAAAATGTATTAATTTTTGCTTACACTGTTTAATCTGAACAGGCCCGTGATACAACCTTGCTGGGATAAAGCTGATAGTCAACAAGAACAAGGTTAGCACAAGAGAGAGAGAGAGAGCAGCAGCCCAGAGTGACTGATCTCAGTACACACCATGGAGGTTTAGAAGAGCTAATACTTCTGATCTTCAGGGATGGTTTCTCTTCCAGGGGGTGTAATAAATGCTGTCAGAACACTAGATAATGTACCTCTCAAACTCTTTGCTGAAGAATTCTGCTCAGTGCCAAAAATAATAGCAGAATAAAGTCTCAAAATAAGGAACACATTTTAAATATTTCTCTAATTTACTTAAAAAGTAAGTAGAATAGCATATGTGCATCAACATGCATTTTTGGACAGTAACAAGTATAAAACTATGATGTCTGGATTTATTGACTGTCTGTAATCTTAGATGATTTCCTATCAAATAAAACTTATTTTTATGAAGGACAGAGCAAATTACTGAGACAAAATCAAGGAATATCTGTGAAATCAGTGACAGTGACAGGTATTAATTTACTCCTCAGTGAGGTAAAGTGCTGTTTGACAACTACATAGCAGTCACTGATCTTGTGTGGCAGTACAAGTGTTGCACAATGTATTACTATTTGCTGAAATAAGTAAAAATTATGTGACTTATGCATGAGTGTGTGTGTGTGTGTGTGTGTGTGTGTGTGTGTGTCTGTAAAAAACATCACTGATTTTTATCTGTGCACACATCCAATAATGCTGGGATGACACATTTTTCTTCTGGATATCAGTAAAAACTGCAGCTAGCAAGTACTTATATTTCAAAAGTAAAGCATAAAATATATCACAGCACATTCAGACATTTAGATCTTCTAGGAATCTGGTCCCCCCCTCACTCCACAGACTGTATAAATGAATATGGGGGGCTCCCTTATTCATCCTTGACTGTGTGGGGGCTCCTCAAAAGCTGTTTCTGATTGGGCAAAAATGAGGAGATATAAATGATTTAATTTTCTGATTATGCTCTTTAACCTGAAGGGGGCTGTGATATGACCCTGTTAGGATAAAACTGATAATGGCCTCTGCTATCAGCCCCACCCACTTTCCTCGCAATCACACATCAGGCATGTATACAGTTGGCTGTCTTTGGGGGTTAGGGTTGAGGAGTGTTTCAGCAGCAGTGACGGGAGTAATATATTACAATATGTAGTATATTACTTTAATATATTACAATTTCTAGTAACTAGTAATATAACTAGTTACTGTTTCAAAATAGTAATAAAATAATAGTAATATAATATTTTTTTAGTAACTAGTAACTTAAATGTGAGTTAATTTTGCTTAAATTATTGGTTCTTAATGTTGGTTTCTATCTCCCCCTAAAGAGCGAAAGAAATTTTTCAGGGGCCCTGGATAGTAGTCAGATGTTAGAGGAGGTAATAGAGACATTGAAGGGGCAATTTGGATAAAAAATGACAACATAATGTTGGCACAATTCATAGCAGGTAGCGTTCATAAAATACCTCTCAACTGTACTAAATTCCTCTGCATTTCCTGGTTTTGGGTTCAAAATAATAGGGTGCCACAAATTCCCGATTGTTCCTATTAAATCCTGATTTCAGTGTGCAAACAACCATCCCATTTTTAAGAGGCTTCAATTAAAAAAAAACATCCTGTGATGTCGGCATCTTCTCCTTTAGGGAGGACCATTTGCTACTCCTTACTGACTACAGGAACAATTGCCGATGTCAGTGATTTCATGACCCATATATAGATAATGCCAGAGAAGGGGTATAAGGATTCAGATTCAGGTAAATATTATTCTAATTCACATACAAATTTTGTGTCAGTATGCATTTTGAACAATAAGACATACTGAACTGTTGAAATCCTCAACAATTTAACAGAAAATTAGGCATTTGCCAGAGGCAGGGCAAAAAAACAAAGGCAAAATCAGAAATAATTGGTAGGTAGGATCGCATATTATACTGCTGTTTGTAAGATGGACATCATTTTAGTGAGTTTGTGTTTCAAATGTTTCCCCAATGTAAAGAAATGCAGTTTTAAGAGCCAGTAGCATGCAAAACTCATATACCACTCAGCATCTCAGCACAAAAAATTTTAAACATAGCCATTAGCCAAACATAATGTGTGGAGGGGGACAACTTAGAACGGTTTTAGAATGACACAGTTTGCATCATGTGCATTTTCTTAAGGCGACAGAGGTATGAGTCAGTGTCCAGCATCAGTAGCTACCAGATTAGTTTACAAAACCTACTAATGCACATTGGTGTTTACACAACTACAAGAGCAGAAGGTTTCCGAATCAGATTTATTTTATCTGTTGATCAGATTGACCTGATACCCACATATTGACAACAACAGTGGCTTGTTATACCAATGATTGTTATGACAGACTTTAGTTACATATTAATATTAATACAGTGCACAGTTCTTTTATATACGTTACAGTTACTGATTTATGTTATTTTAATGAATTTCTGTAAGGATGCAGCTAATGTGACATCAGTGTGTATATGCTAGAATTGTGGTAGGGCAGAAAGTAGAATGCAAATTGTTTTACATGCCTATTGCCTACTACTTCTTCTTTCGGCTTTTCCCAGTTAGGGGTCGGCACAGCGGATCACCTGTCCGCTCCCTTAAGATTTTTTGTTAATGCTGTGAAGAGACTTTAACTGATGGTTCTGTCTGAATGCATATTTTCAGAGATAATATTAAACCGGGGAACATTTTCACAATTATTTGAATGTTGGTATCCCACAATTCCATTGGAGTGGGTTGAGTTACGTTATTATACATGCAAATTTAATGTTGATTAGTGTCCACATTTTTGGTCAGTTTTACCTACTTTTCATGGACCTTTGTCCAGATTTTTGATGTCTTCAGGTTGAGAGGTATTGATTCATAAAAGATCATTAGAATTAGCTTGAAGCATAATTTACTTAATTTTTTTAGCAGCGCAAGGAGGTGAAAGCTTATGATGACCAGATTCCAGCCCTGCCCTGGTACTATTGTGGGACTATTACCACCCCGTAACACTGGGACAATTCTAGCCTGCTAGAAATGATATCTTTACCTTGCCATATAATAAACAGCATTGTTTCTCCATACTGCTGTCAGTCAGAATCAAACTCACCACTCATTGGTTTAACACCCAAGGCCCCAACCCACTGCACCAAGTAGGACTCTTCAGGTGGATCTATGATCAACCAACTTTTCTCTTGACAATTTTTTGTTATGTTCTATTTAAAATTATTTTCATGTTTCGATTTTTAGTTTCTGAAAATAGACAAAATGTGATAGGTTTTTATAGGTCTTATACTGCTGGCTGTGTATGGTTTGGTTTAATTATTTGTGACTCTCTAGCTATAAAGACTAGTCATCTTCGTCTCCTTTTGACTGCTCCAGTTAGGGGTCACCACAGCAGATCATCAGTCCACAGAATAAATGGCAGTAGAAATTTACAGTATCAAGTTGCCAGCCTGGAGCACAACCTTCCTCAGAAGGCACATGCATGGACACACACACCTAGGGCCAGTTTATAATGTCCAATCCACCTGCAGCATGTCTTAGTTATGTGGGAGGAAACAGGAGCACCTGGAGAAAACCCACACAAAACCAGGGAGGACATCCAGACTCCACAGAGAAGGCACCCCAGCTGAAAATTGAATGGGAGACCCTGTTACTGTGAAGTGATAAGGCTAACCACTGCACTACTGTGCTGCCCAGCTATAAAGTCTAGTCTGCTAGAGTTTTTCAACTGTTAAATGCTATTCATCATCATTGTAACATTGTGTATACAACTTTAATAATACACTTATATGCATGTGCATACTTGAGTGAGTAAATTCAATATTATAATAGATAAACTATACTTATGTGAAAGTAATGTGCTACTTTAGTTAGTAACTTGTAATAGTAATATATTACTTTTTTAGAAAAGTAATAAGTAATAATAATACATTACTTTCACTGAAAAGTAACTAGTGATAGTAACTTACTACTTTTACAAGTAACTAGCACAACATTGTTCAGCAGTCATTTGAAATACATGGTTGTGGCCATTTGAACCTTTGCTTTCATCCCAATCTAACACCAGAGGAATGCATAAGCAGTGACTGCCTTTTTTGGGGGATTAGGGAGGCAGGCAGTATTCCAAGACAGGATCTAAGTATCCTCACAACAAACTGGCTTGTTAGTTTATTGTGAGCTAATATTTTGTCAGCTTTAAACATTAAGCCTTGGGCACAACTTATGTCTTCACTGAAAGAAAAAAGTAAGACTGCAATTCTATTTCTTACTTAAGAATTTTGTTTAGGTAACTGTTGGATTAAAAGGTTGGGAAATGCTTTAAAATGCATCCGAAAGCATCTATAACCCCTATGACATCTGGGGCAGTGGTTTAATTATGCTATTGCCTAAATGGTTATTACTGTGCTGTCTTGGTCAGGAAAGGTATGTTGAAAGGATGCAAGGAAAACTAAAGCTGAACAGTAATACTGAATTTCTTTTTCCTTAATCACAATTTCTGTTTAAGCCATTATTGGATGAAAAGGTTGTGTAAAAAGAAAAAAAGACTTAAAAAGCACTTCAGAGCATATACAAAGTCATGGCTTCTTGATAAAGCTGAAGAGAAAGGTAAAATGTGAGAAATGGAAGAAAAAAGCAATGTGCATGGTGTGGGGAACCCAAGATGGGGAGAAACACAAGGGTGCACTGGAGGATGTAGGCATGTTTTTTTGGGGGGGAGGCTGAAACAGTAGGCAATGCCTTAGGCACCATTTCACCTAAGCTGTTGTAACTGTGAATATCCCTTTGTGAGATGAACCAACATACTGCAGTACATAGGCTTGTTGTAATGTAAGAGCATTGTAGCTACAGGTCAGTCTGTCTGTACTAATCCTAAAAGTTTGCAGCATGAGCTAAAAGGATGGATAGGAAGTCTGGCAGTTACAGGGTGATACTTAGAGTGAAACTGCTCAAGGGACCTCCAATTTGACATTTGCTGGGGGCCCTCAAAATGCTAACACTGGCCCTGAAACTAACTGACTGAAAGACAGCAGTGTATGCATGTAAAATATATGCAGTGACAGGAGCTTTAGGAAGAAAGATGCCTGTGTGATGTAACTTTTTACAGATTAGCAGTGCATTGTGGGATACCTGGAGGCAGACTAAACAATCAGAATTACTTCAAGATGCCAGACCCCGATTCCAAGATGGTGGTCGTCTGAACTGCACCCTTTCCACAAAGCTCTCTAACAAAGTTTAGATAATACCACTTCTGCCAATTACCTGCCAGCTATAAATTACTTAAAGAAAAGGAAAACCTGCGAGAAACCTAGTTCTACAGAAATCTTGAGTAAATCTACAAGTAACATCAGAATAATTTAGTTTTACTGCATAAAAAGTATACAGCATGAGTTTCCACATGTAAAATAGAGGCCTCAAGGCTTCAGCACCTCTACAACAGACAGTGACCACGAGGGAAGCAAGAAACAAAAATCGGTGCAGTAAAATGCCTAAAGAAGCTGAAGGTATGGAAACTCAAACATCCAAAACTAAGTTCTCAGCAATAACATCCCCTCAAAAAAAAATGTTACACCTAAAAGGGAAAAAATCTCTAAAGCATAGAGGATTTAAATAAAGATCCCTCTAAACAAAAACCTAAAAATTCCTTCACTATGGAGGATCTGAAGAGTGCTCTCCTTCCTCTTCAAACACAGTTCAAAGCTTCTCAGACCAACTCAGCACATTTGGTGGAACTTTAAAACAGATCGCTGAAAGAATGGATTCTGTAGAAGAAAGAATCAAATCAAATGAAATGGACTTAGAACAGCTAAAATCAGAACTCAAAGCCAAAGACAAGGCCCTGTCAGACATGCACGCAAAACTGATTGACCTAGAAGTGAGAAGCAGGAGGAATAATCTAATTATACGAGGTGTACTGGAGAAATATGATCACAACCAAGTGATACCTACAATAAAGCAAATACTCAGTTCATTACTACGCTCAAGAGAATCTCCATCAGAATGCACTATTGAAAGAGCCCACTGAGCTCTTTATAAATCTCAAACCAGCATAAGCCCACGATCTGTATATGTGAAACTCCTAAATTTCCAAAATGTACAAGATGCTCTTTCCTCCTTAGAGGACTCCAAAATAAAAATAAAAGAAACCTATTAATGCACATCCTCTTAAAATCAGCCTCGGACATTTGTTTTATTCAAGAGACTCACATGGTTCAAGAGGAATGGGGCAACGAAAAAAAGGAGGAAATGGCTTAAAGATATAATTTCAGCGGGAAATAGTTCTAACTCTAAAGGCGTAGCTATATTCATTAAAAACTCATTTACACCTACCATCCTAGACAAGAATTCAGATCATGAAGGAAGGTGGAGTTACTCTACATACTCAACCCCATTACTCCCCCAAACCAATATTAGTCCTTAGTATATATGGACCATGATCTAGTCAACACGACTTTATGAAGATCTATAACATCTTACTTAATTTCCCGAACTTCCATTACATCCTGGGCGGTGACTGGAATTCGGTAATTGATCCTAACCTTGACCGCTCTACTAGATCTAAAAAATACAACACACAAGCCTCACTTGCCCTGACAGATTTAATTTCAGACTTTGGACTAATAAACCCTGTTTCCTTTGGGGATAACATTCATAATAAAAACAATTATACATACTATTCCAGATGTTATAACTCATGGTCCCATATTGATTTTTTTTCTAATTTCCGATATATTAACAAACTGGCAAAAAATACTGTGCTGAACCAAGATTTCTTTCAGATCACTCAAAGATTTCTGTATCTATTAACTCTGTGTACTACCCCCCTACAATCAATACAGCTTCTAACTGGTCTTTAAATAACAATTTGTTACATAATTCCTCAATTACCAATGAAATTGCACTAGCTTTAAAAGAGCTCAGTACTGAACCTCGCAACACAGACATTCATTATGACATCCAATGAGCGGCATGCAAAACTGTAATCAGAGGTCTTTTTGTACAAAAATCCACATATCTTAAAAAACTAAGGAAAGAGAAAGAAAACCAGTTGGTATTTGAAATTATGGACTTGGATGACAGGATCCAAATCAACCACTCCCCAGCCTTGGAAAAAAAAATGTTAGACAAACAAAAGGAATTATTTGACCTGCACCATTCCAATTACTCACTGCAAGAACTTAGGTATATAACAAAGTATTCAGAATGGATTCAAACCCGTTCCAAAGTACTAGCCAAGCTAATTGAGAATAAACCAAGATTACCCAGGATTAACCTTATCTATCACCAGAACACACTTTACAAATCAGACTCACAAATTATCCAACTATTTCATCAACTTTACTCCGATATCTATGCAAACAACAATCAACAAACCCAATTCCAGTGATAAAAGACTATCTTAACAACATCACTTTTCCAAAACTTAATGAAGAACAGAAGAAGATCTTACTGGCCCCTATTACCCTACAAGAAGTCCTAAATAGCATTGATGATCTTAAACTAGGAAAAGCTGCAGGGCCCGATGGTTATTCCTCTGACTTCTATAAAACCTTTAAATCAGTACTAGTGCCCATCCTGCTTAATCTATTCAACTATATCTCACAATGGAATAACAGACCTTTATCTCAACCATTCAAAGACCATATTGCTCCCCAAAAACAACTTGGATAAATCGAATGTGAATAATTATAGGCCAATTTCTTTAATGAATGTTAACATCAAAATTTTTCCTCCTTGCTAGCTGCAAGAATTAAAAAAACAATCACTTCCTAGATCTCCAAAGAGCAAGCAAGCTTTATGTCTCAAAGACATACCTGGGGCAATACACTGACATTAGAATCTATGATTGGACTTTCAAAAATGATAAATGTCCTAGCTATGCAATGATTCTGGACGCTTCAAAGGCATTTGATAGGGTCAACTAGAGTTTTCTATTCACAGTCATATCCTACTTTGATATCCCCTCTAACTCTATTAATATAATCAAAAAATTGTATAACAGTTCATATACGTGTATACATATAAATAAGAAAGCCTCAAAGCCAATAAAAATTTCAAACGGGACCAGACAAGGGTGCCCCCTTTCATCCATTCTTTTTAATCTGTATCTTGAACCACTTTTTCTTTCCATTAAACAGTCAATCTACCACTCAATATATAAAATACTAAACACAAATATGTCTGACTGCATTTGCCGACAACTTGAATGTCTACTTTGAACACCCTGACGTATTATAAAAAAATTGGCTACTATAAACACATTTGCTCATATCTCTGATTATAAAATCAATCTTAATAAATCTTTCACATTCCTGATCAATCCATCGGCTCACAAAGAAGATCTCTTTCCTGTCTCTCCCTTTAACATGTCTTATTCTTGCAAATACCTAGGAGTATACTGTGACCACTCTTTCTCTTCTACAATATTTTCTAATGTTTCCCAACTATGGTCAACACTATCCCAAGACCTAAACAGGTGGCAGCAGTTGAAACTGACCCTACTATCTAAAGCATCTATTATTAAAATGAATATCCTCCCAAAGTTCCTTTATCACCTATATGCATCTCTCTCCTTCATTCCCAACTCATTTTTCATTAAAATTCACAAAGCCTTTGCAAAATTTATCTGGCATCCAAAATCAGTTAGAGTATCATATCAGAAACTCATCTTACCGAAATCTAAAGGAGGTCTTAGTATGTCAGACTTACATCTCTACTATACTATTTTGCAAGCCAAGAGATTGTCTTTCATCTAAACAAACATAGGCTCCCTCGTGGGTTAAAATGTGCTGCAATCATATTATGGGTAATAACTTAAATCCCTGGGCTCTCCCCTTTTTAGACCCAGTAACACTTCGGAAGTTAAAATACACTACATCCTGAAATGTAAAATCAATTCCTTCCAAGAGATTTTTAAATACCTGACGCTAGATAAAGCTCTCCTCCTACTCCAACCCATTCATCTAAACCCCAATATCAAGCTAAACAATAATATGATCAACCTTGTTGACTTTCCTTTAATAAAAGGCTACTCTCTATGGGACATCCACAAACATAAAGCTCTTTCACCATTAGAATTAAGAGACACCTTAAAAGTATCTAAGAAATACATTATAATCCTACGTCAAATCAGGGAGTTTATTACATCTCTAATTCAAGATCTCACGATTCCTGACCATGATCTCACACAGGTTTCTAATCTGATTCAGGTTTTATCAGACAATAAGAATATGCTCTCATGCTCTCGTAAACTTAAAGATACAATCAGGTTTCAAGATAAGTTGGTATATGTGAAATTCTGGGATCAACAAGGGATTATCTTAACAGTTGAACAAAAAGTTTCAGCTATTAATCTACCCTCATATTTTCCCTTTTCAAAAAGCTCATCTATACACAATTCATGATTAACAGCAACCTATACTACACTCCTAGTCATTTAAACAACTTTAATCCTAACATATCCCCTGCCTGTCCCTGCTGTATTTTCCCCAGGCCGATGCCTTACATATAATTTGGTTCTGCCACTACTCTCACATTATTTGGTGCTCTTTAAAGTTGAGACTTGAAAAGATGGGTTACCACAAATAAACCCTCTCTTGGGAAATGGCTGTATTACACATAACTAACCTTGAATTTTCAAAATTAAGATACCACATCCTAATTACACTGTGCCTTCTAGTTAAATTTTATATCTCCAAAAATTGGTTAGACTGCTCTAAAATGACTTGGGAGGGGTTTAGAAATCTGGCAGTTAAATACATGACTTCACAAAAGCTCATTATTACCAATACACATAAGTGCCCATACTTTCGAAAATTTTGGGAGGTCATTTTTGAACTTTTAGCTGATAACTATCAAAGTATTGGACGACACACTATTACTGCTTGCTCCCCTTTCACATACCCCTTCCTCTCCTCACCTAAATACCACTGTTTCTCTAAATTCCTCTAATTTTTGAGGCTCAAGACAACTGAACAGGGTTGATTTAGGTAATTAATTGAGGCTTATATACTTTATATGGACAAAATAACTTACTACCTGCATACTTTCTTTCTTTCCCTTAGCATGATTATCCTCATGTTTTGAATTATCCTGTGACAGCACTACTGTATATAGTGTAGATAGTTATTATTATTCAATGATACCTGCTGTTTTAATGTATTGTTGTAACCGTAATCATCTTTGTATTGTGTTATCAGAAATTACAATTAAAAATATTTAAAAGCCTGTAAATAGTCCCAGAGTGGTGTTAAAATGTAGGAAACACCAAACCGTGATGAAATAAATTTTTTTTGAGTCTGTGGGTCCGGTTCTCCTTTAAATATGAAATGTTACTGATTGCTAAATACTTGAAGAAGCATCTATAAAAGCTTTCAGCTTGTTTTCATTAAATATTGCTTTTATGATACTTTGGCATCCTTTTTGGTGATTCGAGTTGATTGTTCAATACTATTCATCACACAAGCAGAAGATTATGATTCAAAGTGGAAAGGGATGATAATGAAGGAGGGGTAGTTCAAGGAATTAGTAGATAGTAGGATTCTGGATTCAGACCCTTAAGGAGAATAATAACAACCATACAGAATATTATATACATAAAGTTGCAAAAAATATTCTAAGAACTAGGCCAATATGGGATGGGAGAAAGGAGATTTTGTCAATAGGGATGACTGCAAGTAAGAGTACAGAAAGTGGGCAAGAGAGGACTGGAATATACTAGAGAAAACTGACAAAGGAACCAATGTATCTGGAGAAAATAACTAAAGAGGGAAAGGTAACAGAGTGGGAAGAGTCCAAGAAGACATTTGGACTGCAAGTTAAAGACTGTTTGCCCTACCAATGATTGATGTAAGAGTATAGGCAAAGAGAAAGGGACTGAGGAGTCTTAAGTAAAAGGCCTGCTCTGGTAGAGGTTTTAGTTAAATCTAGAACAGAAGCTGCTGCTGTTAAAAATGAATAATTAGTAGGATATATAAACTGTTGCATGACAACTGCAAGAATAAATCAGTGGATGTTAGAAAAATTAAGAGAGACTAAAATAACAGTTCACAAGGGGAAACATGGGAGGACATATGTATAGCTCCCAAGTATGCAACAAAGTCCAGAAGGTTTGGGATTCTTTCTTGGAAGTGTCTGCATATGTATTTTTATACTCCATGCAGACTTCAGTGATTTTTTCCTCATTCAGATTGCGAATGTTGGGGGTACGATGTGGAAAAAGAGGTAACTGGGAACATTTTCAGGAGTGTAATAAGTTGGCAGATTTTAAGAATTGCCAACAGAATAGCACGTCAGAAATATTGGGGAATCAAATGGCTGTAACTAAGGAAATGATTCTTTTGAGCTGGGACACAGGATCTGAATTAAACAGATATAGTAAGACCATAGTAAGTTTAATTATACTGGCTGCCAAAAAGCAATTACTAGAAAATTGAAATCAGAATCTAAACCAACTGTATTTCAAGTATTGAATATTGTAAAAGAGATAGGAGAAATGAAGGTGGGATCTTTAAAAAACTGAAGAAGCAAATTACATGGAAATAAATTGAATTTGTGGGAATAATATACACAGGAGGAGGACTGAGGTGTTAGGGAAGTCATGAATTGATCAATTTAAGTAATGGACTGAATGACAGTTGCTATAAAGAAAGAAAGCACTTGTAATGCATAATTATGTAAATGAAAAAATGTTAATATGTTTTTTCTATTAATGTATGCATGCCTATATTTTAAGTGATCATTTAATAAAAGTGTTTAAAAAAACAGTTTAGTTCAGCATATTATAATGTACAGGAGAAACTTCACTGCACTGCACAGTTTAGTTCAGCATATTATAATGTACATGAGAAATTTCACTGCACTTCATGTAATTTATTTCTCCAATATAATTTCTTTTAATCATTACATAAAGATTTTTGCTAGATTTTGTTAGTCAGAGAAGGTCTACCAGTTTTCATTATTTCTTGTAACAAAAAAATGACTTTGAATAATGCTGACCGTTTTAAGTTAAAAGACATGCATCTATACCCAAAGTCTAGTTTCCTAAGGTACACTAAGTCAATGATTAATACTATCACAAGTGATATACACATTATTTAATGCTGGAGCTAGTGTTTGTAAAATCTTTATCTTAGACCTTACCCAGTGAAAACACTGTCAGTCTGTTTAAAGACAATACCACATTTTGTTGGTTCCAGACAATGAGATGAACATACCTCAAGAAAAATCTCAAAATGTTTAGTGAAGTGGTCCACAAGGTGACAAATGGAATTCAGTACTGAAACGTGCTAAGTACAATATAAATTGTCATAAAATACCAGGAAGATATACTGCGTGGAGATAGTGAAGTGGTCCACAAGGTGACAAATGGAATTCAGTACTGAAACGTGCTAAGTACTATACATTGTCATAAGATACCAGGAAGATATACTGCGTGGAGATAGTGAAGTGGTCCACAAGGTGACAAATGGAATTCAGTACTGAAACGTGCTAAGTACTATACATTGTCATAAGATACCAGGAAGATATACTGCGTGGAGGAGAATGGTAAGGAGCAGCTTACCTGGAAGAAGACTTGGATCACAGACTGGACATTATGTGAAAGGTCAATCACTGTAATCAGAGTAGAAGTGCAGTAGCTAAGGTACAGAAAACAATGTCTTACCTTTTATTTAAAATTTTAAATTGTATTAATTTGTTGCCTGGGTAAGCTCAGAATGCACGCGCCTTTTTTCCAGGGGAAGCTGGGACCAGTGACAGGTTAATGCAGTTGCTCAGAGTGTCACACAGTTTGCAAGTGAAGACTGAAAAATGAAGCTCATGACCTCATGATGAAGGCAGAGTGGTGGTTCAGCAGTGAGCAACACAACACCTCACTCAATATTAGCTAACACGGTGACATAGTGGTGTGATCATTCTGTTACAACTTCATGGTCTATGGTTTAGTTCTGTCCTCTGGTCAATATCAAGTTAAAGACTACATGTTCTCCCATTGTCTGAATGGATTATTTTATTCAATAAGTCAATACATCCGTAAGTAAACAGTCACCCACATTAAAACAATTGATGAAATAAAAAAAGAAAAAAAAATACAGAAGACCTGAAATTTTCCTCTCCCTTTGTCTTGCTTTGTTCTAAATTTAGAAACTGAAGTTGAAAATGGGCTTACTTAAAGCAACAGAATAGCTCTTTAAACTCTAGCTAATTCAAAAAGCCTAGCCACCAATCTTAGAGTGGAAATGAAGTAGCTAAAGGCTGGTTCCAATATTTTAATATATGTTTTATGGTAGCTAAACCAACAATGCACGGCCATTTTGTTTTTATAACTAGCAACTCAGTTTTGGAAGTTACAGAAGTAAGAAAGTCATTCAGAGGAAAGACCAGATCTACTGAAGTAAAAATAAAACCTGGACTCCAAGCTAAACCTGAAATATTCAGAAACTACTCTAAGGCTAACCTCCTGCTATTAAGTGATAACCTGGCAAAATGTCAAGCCCCCATAAACCCTGAGAACACTGTTGCCTATGCAGAACTGTTCACAGAAACCCTGTACAAGGATATCAATAGCTGCATAGAGGCAGCTTTACTCACCAGGAAGAAGTACAGAACTAACTCAAAAAACAAGCCACCCTGGTGGAATCTCAAAATCAATAGACTGTATAACAGAAGGAAGAAAATCATGGCAAAAATTAGGAGGTGTAGCACCCAGCAGGATAAAAGCACTCTCATCAAACTAAACAAACATCTCAGAGGAAAAATAAAGTCAGCCAAAGCCAAATTTGAGGTACATTTGGCATCCCAGGCCAAGGACAACCACAAAGCAATCATTCGTTAGATATGTCCACAACCTCAAAGGCAATACACAATTGTGTGCAGAACTCATTGTAAATGGAGTCATCTATAATGAGACATAAGATATAGCAAACCTCCTGTCTGATAAATTCAGCTCCAACTTTACCCCTGTCTCCACCTCAGCCTTCCCTCAGGAAATACCATCAAATATAACTCCCCCTATTATCACTAGGGAACAGGTCCTTAATGCTCTCCTAAGACCAAGAACACTGCAAATATTGACCCAGACAATATCCCAGGATGCCTTCTACATAGCATGAAACATAAAATATCAGGTCCTCTGGAATTACTATTTAACTGTAGCCTCCAAACAGGCTTCATGCCTCATGAATGGACAGCAGCAACAGTCATCCCTCTGCACAAAGGTGCGACATCTACAGACCATGGAAACTACAGACCCATACGTTTCACTAATTTTATATGTAAATCCATGGAAAGATTTATCATGGAAATGATCAATAGAGATATAGTAAACCTCCAAACTCTGGACCCAACCCAGTTTGGATTCGTCAAGGGCAGATCATGCCTACTCAACCTGGTGGACTTCTTTGAGAAGGTCACCAAAGGAATGTATGAGGGCAAAATGATTCACACTGCCTACCTTGTCCTGGCCAAGGCATTTCACACAATACTCCACTTGGGTATTGTTAACAAACTCAAAAGGTTAGGTACAAACTCGTATGTCATCTGGTGGATAGCCAACTTGATCACAGACAGTTCCCAGGAAGTTAGAATTCAGGAATCCACCTCTACCAAGAGGCTGGTCACAAGCAGAGTCCCACAAGGATTGGTCTTGAGGCTGCTCCTTTTTGGCATTTACTTCTCTGAAGTCAAGGCCAATGTCAGTGGCCTCTGGTTGACTAGATTTGCAGATGATTGCAAATTAGGAGTTCTCATTGTATCTCCCATTGACACAAATGTTCTCCAGGAAGGGCTGACACAGACAAACAACTGATGTCAGAGCCGTGGACTAAAACTTAATGCCAAGAACTGCATAATAGTATCCTTTGGGAAGTCATCCACCCCTGGTAACTATTATATTGACAATACATCCCTTAGATTTGACCGAGTAGTCAGGGATTTAGAGACACACATAGTAATCTAGCCTCTGATCATCACATCTCTACAGTAGTGAGGAAATCATTCTATGTTGTGCAACTTTTAAACAAAGGTTTGGCATCTAAGTCCAAGGAAGTCATTTTTCCACTGTATTTGGCATTCATCAGACCTATCATTGAGTACAATGTCCCCTTTGGTACGTACCTAACCAGGCATACCCAACAACTGGAATGTCCACAGAGGTTCCTCACTAAAAGAATATGGGGTATAAGTAAAATGTCCTTTGCAGACCGCCTCAAGGCCCTATCCCTGTATTCTGTCTCCTACAGGCTTTTGAGGGGAGATCTATGCCTGCAATACAGTAGGTTGTCAGACCCCGTTCTGATGGACCTCCTGCATATCCACAAAACAAACAGCACCAGAAGTACCTGTTCTAAAGACTTAAACCTTGTCTGTAATATAAATAGGACCTGCTGGAGAGACAGGTATGTATCCCAGAGACTACCCTGTCTATGAAACAGACTCCCTATCCATGTGAAGCAGAGTTCCTCCATAACCCAATTCAAGTGCTACTTAGACAATGGATGGGGAACAGAAAATTCATCCCTTGTTTGGCACCTATGTCTCTAATGGACACAGGCAGCCTATAAATGGTTCATCTCCCAGGCCCCTGCTTGTAAATGTTTCATCTCTCAACCTCCTGCTACACTTATCAAGGGTATCAGAACTTGTCAGAGATTTGGGATGTATGGCTAGGCTTAAAAAGGGCTTTGTGGTCGTTAGCCTAGTAAATACCTATGAACCTATTGCTTTTCACCATCCTAGCTTTATAAAGAGACAGTCCTACCAGGCATGTCTTTCAGAAACACAAGTTCCATATCTATATCAAAACAATTAGTTGAAAGGATCAAGCTATTTCAGTGAGGTGACAGTAGCCCTATAAAATATTTTTCTTTGCATCGATAGATATCTTGGTTAATTTTCTTGTATGACTTTAATATCTTCACTATGCCTGTAGAAGACAGATTAGATGCTGTTTAATTTTGTGATTTTTCTTGAAATAAGATCTAAATGATTTGAGTGATAATCACTGTAACAGTAAATCATAAATGACTTGAATGATCATTATTTATACCACTATAAGATCTTTGAACTACACTTTTCAAAGGTACTGCCCATGTATTTGAAATAGAGCTGCACTGAAACTTCTTGGGATGAAATTAATGCAAGAGGAGACAATGTTCAAATGTAGAAGATGTTGATGTGTTAAGATGATACTTGATTTTATACTAGTCAGTGGTTAAACTGTGTACACTTGGAAATCTGGTAGTAGTAAGAAAGAAACTTTGGTTGACGTTAGCTTTAGAACTGGGTTTCATGTAAGTAATTGAAGATGAAACCAGAGAAATGGAAGGATTGAACTGCTGTTTGTATTTTGAATGAAAGATGCTTTGATGACAATTTGCAGAATCCCTGAAAAACAAGATATAAAGATGTCTCGTATTGCAGAAGGAATGAAGATTCAGTTTTCTGGAAAATCTTTCTGTTCTGTGGCTGAAAATCAACATACCTAATGGAAAATTTAAGACAACGTTGAGATATACCACAATGGACTGGTCCATGCATGTTAAACCAGCTTTTCATTTAAACAAACTAAGCAGGCCATGCCATTCTATGAGATCATCCTCTCCATATTAATTTTGTCTATATCTTTTTGCTGTTATTGTACCATGCTACCCAGACTGAAAATAAATCTGTGAACAATTTGCTAGTTTTGAACATAATCCATTAACGGAATTGTATAAAAATGTGTTATGAAATTGGCCCTACTAGAGTTTATAACTCATTCTGGGATATTTTAGTTTTCTAGCATAAACCATTGACAAAGTAGATTGAATGCTTTTTCTACATCTTTTCCTATAAAGGCTAACTCTACTCAGAAATTAATTAGCCATGGTCTGACTATATATGATGAGTTGCATTCATTTGTCTACCTAAATCTTTTGAAATTCTGATATGACTGTCAATATTACTTTTACTAAGTAACTTGAAGATATCACATTTCACACATTTTTGTAATCAGCATTAAGAAAGATGATAGGTGTGTAGCTTTTGATATACTATAGATTTTTGCTAAGGAAAAGTATTAATCTGGATTGTTTCTTTCAGTCAGGATGTAGTGCACCAAATGTAATATATATCTAGTTTGTTGGTCACAAAACTCTAAATAAAATCATCTTCTAGGAGATCTAGGGTTGGCGTTTATTTGAAAGTAAAGAGCTAATTACATTTTTAATATCATACAAATTCAAAATGAATTCCTGACAAGATCATGCAAGACGTTTTACATTTTTGGCTGTAACTGTTAAAGTAAGATTTTACTGAATAGGTTTTATATGTTGCAGGTCTATTAAATTTATCAAATTGTGTTGTTGTCAGTTGATGATCTGTTAAGTACAGCATTTGAAAGGTTTTTTTTCACTTTTGTCACAGTTAAGTACCTGTGGAGTTAGTATAAGTAGGTAATGGAGTGTGAGGGTGAACCATTGCATGTAAACACCTTTCTTTCTTATTTCTAAGGTTGGAAGTATGTCTGTGAGAGGAGTTGGGTAGTTTTATAGTTGTTTTATTATCCGTCACTGTTTCTGACAGAGACTGCATGTGTCTTGGCAGCTGTAAGGTGTGTAAAGTGCATGTTTTATTTTTCTTAGTGTTTCATTAGAATAAAGTTTGTATAGATGAGTATGTGTACTTTATTAAGTCTGATTGTTTAAGGTCAGTGCATTGCTAGGTCAGCAGTTATTATCTATGATTAGGTTTGCTTAGTTGTAGTTCTACTGTTTTCTATTCCATGATTTAGCACATACTGTCCAAAAAAATTAATATGAAATGGCAAGTAACACATTTCTTATTTCCTTTGCCTCCGTATAATTGTGTCATATTTAGATCCAATTGTGTTAGACCTGTCTGTGTGATTTTATACCTAGGCTGGATAGATACCTACTAAATCATGAAGCTTCAGAAAATTAAAGATGTTTCACATGATTATTTCTTGTGAAACTTGGAATTTCATTAGGAATTTATTTTTCACTTTTGTAATTTAAAATTGTATTAAAGTCGCATACTAATGTGATAGATGTTGACTTCAGCTTTGCGACACCTTGATGAATAAATCATAAAATGTTAAAATCATTTGGAAAAGGGATATAACTGGATCCAATCATCAACTTAATATCACGACCATAAATTGTAACCAACAGAATTCTGCCAGCAAGGTCTTTATACCTGTCTATTGTTTTAATGGCATATGTATGAATTATTACAGTCATTACATCCAGTTAGTTATTGTTTAAATCCACAATTATCTGCCATGCAAAACATTTCTTTAAATGAAGTAGTTTGTGTTTATTTTTTCACTTAATAAATGTATTTCTTGCAAGCAACGTATGTGGCATACAATGATTTTCATCTCATCACTAATCTCATTTATATTCACAAAATACACTTTCAGAAATACAGATACTTTTAATTCTAATTTGATATAAGGCATTGCAAATACCTGAATTTAGTGGATAAGGCAGAGCTCTCAAAGCTACCCAAAAATGCCTTACATAAGAAGAAGAATTAACATAACACTTAAATAGCAAATAAATACAGTTCTTGTGTTTATAGCAAGGAACTTGTCCTTCAGTGTCTACTGACCTGAGTCATTTTGTTTCCTCAGGTTTAATGTCTTCAGCTGACATTTAGAATACTTCTTAGTTCTTATGTTTCATTTTTATTTTGGTAGGAAATAGAAAATCTTAAGAGATAATCATTGCCAAAGAAGTTTCCTAAAGTTATTGAATGTTATTCTCTTGCTCCTGACCTCCGACTGTCAACCTTAATAGATTGAGATGTTGGATTAGCCCACTGGGATCTTTTTAACGTTGATTATTTTCTGTGATATTGTGTTCCTTTCTGCACGGTTAATCAATTTTGGAGTGATAATCCTGTTAATGCCTGTTTTTTTTTCCTATATCAATTATATGTTGCTAAATGAGAATTGAAGAACAGTGGCCAGCACCAGTGACACAGAAAGATTAAGACTTGACTATGACTCAGCTGACACAAGTTTGATTAGCAGCTAGGGGATCTGTTGGAGCTAGCATGGGGAGGAGCGACTTGTTTTTCCTGAAGGAGGGGCATAGTCTGGGGTCATTCAATGTTTGCCCTCAGGCAGGTTTGTTTTCAGTCTCCATGCTGTATACACAGTAGACTTCATTGTAAGTACACAGCAGAATACGTTCTTATGGAGGAAGGCATAGTGGTCACCACGGTGATGTAGGCTACATGTCCACCATCCAACCACTCATTCTAAGGCCCTTCACTGGTCCAATTAAGTAATCCTACAAGTTAGCACTATTAAACCATAAGCACTACTTACTCTTATACCGTCTATGATTACCCTGTCCCCTATTGGTCTGTCTTAAATTCAGTTTCCCTATATTACTCTAGCATGTCCAAAGGTCAGTCAATGGTTTCCTCTCCAGTCCAGCTGGTGAATCTGGGAATTTTGAGGCAATGTTACAACTGTCTCATGTACACTGACAACCCTCTCCTCCTCCAAACAGGTTCAAATATATGTGAGAGATGCAACTATTTAGCCAAACTGGAGGCTGAGCTCTCTCATCTCAAAACTGGTGTAACCAGTCAGGAGGAGAAGGTAACCTCACACAACACAATTCCAGTATCACATAGTCCCACCACATCAGCGAACCAAACACATGAATACACAAAAACATACGCGGAGGCTCTAAATAAAAATCTACCTAAGCAACAGAGACCTCCAAAGCAGACAGCCAAGCAAACGCTACCTCAAAACAAAACACGCACAACACATAGCCCACAAAGTCAGTGTGCCAAGCAGCCACAGCCCTTAAGGCTGAATAACACACCTGATACTCTTGTAATAGGTAACTCTATTGTCAGACACACTGACGTCCCGCTCACCAGGCTGAATAAAGAGAAGGTCACGGTGAGCTGCCTGTCGGGTGCTAGGATCCACCACATAACGCAAGCACTCAGGTCACTCCAAAGCAAATACAAATATGACTCAGTCATCGTACATGCTGGTGTGAATGACCTGAGACGTACCTCCCTGGACTACATGAAAAGAGACATAGAGGAGCTCTCTGATCATGTAGCCCAGGCTGGTATGACCCTGACCTTGAGCAGCATCTTACCCTCACCTAGAATGATGCCACAGTACAAAGACAAAATGATCGATTTTAACAATTGGCTAAAATTTTGGTGTCATTCAAAGGGGATCCAGTGTCTGTCAGCCTGGGATGACATGCTCGACAAGCCATGTTGCTTCACTAGGGACGGCTTGCACCTGTCACCACTGGGCTTTCGGATATTGGCAAAGGCTCTTGCCACCCCCATAGTGCCTTTTTAGGCAAGGCTCAAAAGTTAAACCCACCCCCATAGACAGCACAAGGAACAAGAAGCTAAGGGTAATGCTGCTAAATGCCAGAAGTCTTAACCTCAAGATGCACGCACTCGAAGCTCTCCTCAGTATGGAGAACATCGATATCTGTGCAGTGACAGAAACCTGGTTCAAGGCTCCAGAGAGCACCCCAGCACTACCAGGCTATACCTCATATCATGCTTTTCGCCCCCAAAACCCGGACTGAACCACAAAAGGAGGGGGAGTTTTCATATTTTTCAAGGATATCCACACCTCCAGGTTAGTGGCATTGCACGAAGTATCGGAGACCATCCATGTGCAACTAACAGTGGGCAAGTCTGCTTTTCAGTTTATAGCATCCTACAGACCACCCTCTCAAAGTCAGGAATCCCACTCGGCTTTCCTGAAAACATTGGAGAACATGAAGATCTCTCTGAACACCATTATATTGGGTGACTTCAACTACCCAAACATTGACTGGGAGCACTACTCAAGCCCCAGCACCTTAGCCCAAAGGTTCCTGGAAATTATAAACTCAAATGCTATGGAACAACTAGTCACCACTCCCACAAGAGGGGACAACATACTAGACCTGATCATTACCAACATGGGGACTCTATGCTCCACACCAGAAGTATATCCCTCATTGGTAAGATCAGACCATAAATTAATTTCACTGGATGTCAACATCCCGACCCCACCCCCAGCCCAGAAAACCACAGTGAAAACCTTCTCAAAAGCGAACTTCTCACTTCTCAAAACTGAAGTGGAATCCTTCAAGGCCCCAGGGCCAGTGGAAACTACGGCCCAAACTGCAGAATCCTATATAAACGCATTCTATGGACATCTCCAGGAATGCATGGATCATGCTATCCCAAACAAAACCAAGACCCAATCATCCAAAGGCAGGCATCCAGTCTGGTGGACCCCTGCCATAAATAAACTGTACAACAGAAGGAGGAAGCTACCACATGATAGAGCAAAATCCCTAATAGGGAAGGCATCTCTGATCAGTACTAGCAAAAAATGATGATCCCTCATAAAATCCTCCAAGGCCAGCTTTGAGAGAAAAATTGCACAGGACACCAAAGACAATCATAAGGCTTTTTTCAGTTATGTTAGAAACCTGGGATGCAACTCCCAGACTTATTCTGAGTTGATTCTAAACGACAAAAAATACACTGAACCCACAGACATCGCCAATATCCTGGCAGGCAGGTTCAGTGCAAACTTCTCCACCCCCTCCCCCCCAAAAGAGCAAGTATCTATCCCAGCAGAGGGCTGCCTCCCAAACATCTCTGATGCTCAGGTGAAGGCTGCCCTCTCCAAAGCAAAAAACACTGCTTCCATGGGACCAGATGGCGTCCCAGGTTGCGTCCTACATGAACTCCAAGAGGAACTAATCCCTCAAATAAATCAGCTATACAATCTCAGCCTCACTACAGGATATGTGCCCACAGAATGGCATACAGCAACAGTGGTCCCACTCCACAAAGGTGGAGCCTCTACAGACCCTGGAAATTATCGCCCCATAAGCCTGACTAGCTTAGTCTGCAAGGCTATGGAGAGGATCATCATGGAGCTCATAAACAAAGACATTGGGGACCTACAGACACTAGATCCTACCCAGTTCGGCTTTGTCAAGGGCAGATCCTGCCTTTTGAACCTGGTTGACTTCTTCGAAACAGTCACCAAAGTCATAGATGAAGGGAAGGTAGTCCACACAGCCTATCTGGACCTTGCAAAGGCATTTGATACAATACCCCACTCGGGCATCATAGATAAGCTATCCAGCTTAAATATAAACCCCTATGTCACAAGATGGGTCGCAAACTGGCTCAAAGACAGAACCCACAGAGTGAGAGTTTCTGGAGCCATGTCAGACTCGAAACCAGTCACAAGTGGCATCCCACAGGGTTCTGTCCTGGGGCCACTCTTGTTCGGTATATACTTTTCCGAGGTACAGGCAAACGTGGGAGGACTATGGCTCACCAAGTTTGCAGACGACTGCAAACTGGGCGCCATAATCAACTCTCCAGCTGACACAAACAGCCTTCAAAAAGGTCTCACAGAGACAGATAACTGGTGCCAGCGCCATGGTTTAAAGCTAAATGCCAAAAAATGTATAGTCATACCCTTTGGCAAAAACAATGTGCCCACAAATTACCACATAGGCGGAAACCCATTAAGTACAGAGAAAGTTATTAGGGACCTGGGGACCCAAGTTGATAGCAATCTCTCCTTTGAAAACCACATTGCCAAAGTGGTTAGAAAGACCTTCTACATAGCCCACCTCATCACGAAGGGTTTCACATCTAGATCAAGAGAGGTAATCGTGCCCCTTTATTCATCCCTCATCAGGCCCATCATAGAATACAATGCCACTTTTGGGATTTACCTTACCCGACACCTGCAGCAATTAGAAAGACCCCAAAAGTATCTCACCAAGAGGATCAAGGGTCTCAAACAGATGCCATATGCTGCTCGGTTAAAAAAATCCAGCTCTACTCAGTTGCATACCGCCTACTTTGAGGCGATCTATGCCTGACATACAAAGCTATGTCAAATCCAGAATTAATGGACATGCTCCACCTCAGTAAATCTAAATCCCTTAGAGCCACACGCTCGAGGGACTTGAACCTCAGCACAGAAATAAATAGAACTTGCTGGAGGGACAGGTTCATAACCCAGAGGATTAGGTGGATGGGGGATCGTAGGTTTGTCCCAGGGATTACTCCCATGTCACTATTAGACAGAGGCACAGTAAACTAAACCTTAAAAAGGGTACAGTATACTCAAATCAAGGGGTGGTGTAAGCCATACAGAATCGGGCTAGGCTTATAATTGCCTCAGGGCAGATAGCCTAGTATGAACCTATGAACCTATGAACCTATGAGTTATGCTCATTGTAATGATGCCAGTGACAGCACAACTATGCAAATGGCTAACCTGGGTGACGGCCTTTCTGAGTGACACTTCTCCCCATGTTTGGGATATTAAGAAATGGGGAATGAAAAGGATCAAATCCAATTGGAGGAAGCTTGATGGCCAGTAGGCATTGGTGCTAAAAGCATACAGTAAAAAGATTAGAAAGAACAGCCAGAACTTTGTAGACTGACAAAATGTGTCTTTGTTTCTTGTCCCAAGACCTAGGAATGCCTATAAACCTTAGATTATAGTATCTTGATACCACATCCACACCAATGTATTTCTCTTCTAAGCTATGAATGTTAATTTCTAGATGTTCAATGTCTGTAGTCTGAAACTTCTTGTTGTAGAGTTTCTACTGATTTAATGAGTTGTTGATTAGGTCATCAAAATGCTACATTTGCCTCATCTTGTTCATTTACTTATTTTTTTTATTTAACATTTGTTTACTGAGAAAGTCCAACTGGGCCAAAAAGTGTCCATTTTCAGCACAGGCCTGGGGAGAAAATCTCCACAATCACACTCTATCAAAAATCAATTACAGATATTTTAAAACATAAGGTATCATGTAGCATTACAAAATACAGGAGTAAAAAAATGTTGTAATTAGAAAAACATAGACCATATTTTTCATAGTAGAGTGCAATGAAAAACAATGGCATGAGTTGGAGAAATATGTGATGAAAACCTCATTAGTCATCCTATGTTACATAGAATAGTGTGCCATAAATGAGACCTGAGATAATTCTAATAAGACATTTAAAAGAGATAGTAGAGATTACATGATTCAAGACAGTGAGTGGAAATTGAATGATGCTTTAATATGAGAGAGGGTGTTCATATTAGGGTTATAGAAGGATAGAGAGAAAAGGAGATTATAAGAAGAGTGCAGGGTAGGGTGTCTTCAGATAGCTTAGGTGACTGGGGAGGAAAGAGAAAGAGGTAGAGGAAAGATCTGCAGAGAGAAAGTGGATATGGTAAGGTGGTGGGAAAAACAAAAGAAAGGAGTGGAGTAGGAGGTTGGAGATGGTTGTGAGGTGTGACTCAGGTTGAAGGGGTGAGTGAAGTATAGTGAGTAAGTTCAGCCAGGATTGGTGCAGGAGCAGGTCCATGAGTTTATAAAGTGTTCTTTTAGGGAGCATTTAAAGGTGGGTAGGTTAGAAATAGTTTGGTGCTTAGAGGTATGCAGTTCCATTTTTTTTTTTGCTACTAAGTACAAGTGTATGCTTTTTCAGGGGATTTATTTGGTTTATTTATGGTGAGAAGTTGTTTGTCTTTTGATCTAAGAGTTCGTTTAATGAAATTCGTGTTGATTATAGGAGTAAGAGTTGGGCAAGCTAATGGTCTGTGTATGATTTTATGTATTGTCATAAGTTGTATGTAAGAGAGGTAGAGAGGGAGTTCCAGCCAGCTAAGGGGATGCAGTTCTTTACAGTGATGGGTAAAGGAGGTTGAATTAGTAGTAAGCTTGGCAATTTTGTTGTAGCAGCTTTCAAGTTTGTTTTTATGGATCAAAACAACAACAACTCCTCTAAAAAGACCCAATAGCTGATATATAAAAACAAACTTTTTATTTGAACAGGTAAGCGCTTTCACTTTCTCTATGAACGCTTCTTCAGACTTTAACAATTACAAATAAAAACTTCTACATTTAAAAAATAGAGTAAACTAATCAGAAAAAATAACGTCATTCTATATTCAATTAAACTAAAAACACAATGCAGTTGCATTTAAACAGACACTCACAAGTGGTTATAAAAAGAATCAGTCACTATTCATCATTAAACATAGCCACCTATGTCTACTAAATTTTAAGCATAAAACAATATGTATAGTTATATAAAATTATTGTGAAGTACAAAAACCTCTCAAACTTCATAAAAACTAAGGTGGGGCTCACTTCATGAACCAACATCTTAAATCATTCAATATGAAATTAAAATCAAAGCACTTCCACATTATTTAGTTGTCCATACCTGTTAATGTTTAAAAATAGTCATACTGCTTTCTACATAATCCAGATTCAAAAAGGCAACACAGAATAAATGTTGCAGTTCATAACGGAATATACTAATCCCAAGCAAAAATCGTTTAATCATCCAAGCGTTCATCACATACTCCACATAGTGTATAGCAATAACAGTGAATCAAATATTGGACTTCAATTTGGATGTCATTAAAACAGTAAAGGTTATGTGTATAACCAAGTTCTATAGAATTTACAAAATACATGCTTCGACAGGAGGCTAACAAGCAACTTTCACTGCTTTTGAAAAGCTGACGTAAGTGCATCAGTTTTACAGCATGTCACCAAAATTCACATGATGTAAATTCTGAGTCCCCACATCTAACAATACATATGTACTCATTGAAGAATAGCATTGTTAAGAAGTATAAACATCTAAATTAAAGGCCTCCCTTCCATAAATTGAAATATAATAAATTATCACACAGTCAGAGGCTATAACCAATAAATAGCAACCAAGTACAATAAAGAACAACAATCCATCGTACACTGTAGCATAACTAATTTATAACAACAGAAAACTAAACAACAAAAAACAAAAAATATATATCAAATACAGTTGCTCATATAAACTGAATACATATACTGAAAATAAAAAATATATACTAAACCCTTAACATGATTTCGACCTACACTTCAAAAAAGGTTTTACGAAGACTGCTTCATTTAAACCATAACTTCTGTCAGCCTGTAGATTAATGACCCATCTTTAGGTTCATAGGTAGGTAGGTTCATAGGTAGGTACTAGGCTATCGGCCCTGGTGCCTATACAAGCCCAGCCAAAAAGGTACCCTGGCTTTTGCCACCTAATAAAATTATTTTCCTATGCCACTGTCGAGCAGAACCACAGAAGTGATCCCCGGGGTGAATTTCCTATTTCCCATCCAATCATCAAGATTTTTCTTGAAGAGTGCTAATGAGGAGCTTTGTTTGATATAGATAGGTAGTTTATTCCAGAGTATGGGAAGTCTCTGGGACAGGAATCTATCCCTCCGGCATGTTATGTTTATTGTGGTGACAAGGTTTAGGTCCCTAGAGCGTGTAGCTCGGAGGGATTGGGATTTCTTTAAGTGGAGCATGTCCAACAGCTCTGGGTTTGACATAGCTTTGTATGTTAGGCAGAGATCACCTCTGAGTAGGTGATATGTGACAGAGTAAAGCTGGAGTTTTTTGAGACGGTCTGCGTAGGGCATCTGTTTGAGGCAGGTAACCCTCTTTGTGAGGTATTTCTGCGGCCTTTCCAGTTGTTGTAGATGTCTTGTGAGGTACATACCAAAAGTGGCATTGTACTCTATAATAGGTCTAATGAGTGATGAGTAGAGGGGAACAATGACCTCTTTTTTTCTGGATGAGAAACCTTTTGTGATGAGGTGTGCCACGTAGAAGGATTTCCTGACTACTGTGGCAATGTGATTATAAAAGGAGAGACTACTGTCCACCTGTGTCCCAAGGTCTCTTATCACACTTTCAGTGTTAAGTATCCTACAGCCTATGTTGTAGTTCATGAGTACAGAGTTTTTACCAAAGGGGATGATAATGCACTTTTTGGCATTGAGCTTGAAGCCATGGCTTTGACACCAGGCATCTGTCTCAGTGATGACCTTTTGTAGGATGTCCACATCGTTAAGAGTTTAGATTATGGCTCCTAGTTTGCAGTCATCTGCGAACTTCGTTAGGCAAAGATCTTCTGTGTTAGCCTGACTTCAGAGAAATAGACACTAAATACGAGAGGACCCAGGACTGAACCCTGTGGTACTCCATTTGTCACTGGTCTGAAGTCGGATTTGGAGTCTGCTACTTTCACAGTGTGGGTTCTGTCAGTGAGCCAGTTGGCAACCCATCTTGTGACATAGGGATTTATGCCTAGTTTAATGAGTTTATCTATAACTCCAGAGTGGTGTCGAAAGCCTTGGCTAGATCTAGATAGGTTGTGTGAACCACTTTACCCTCGTCTACGGCTTTGGTGACTGCTTCAAAGTCTATCAGGTTTAGGAGACATGATCTGCTTTTTACAAACCCGAACTAGGTGGGGTCCAGAGTTTGGAGATTACCAATGTCTTGTTTATAAGTTCCATGATGCTTGTCAGGCTAATGAGGCAGTAGTTCCCGGGGTCCATGGTGGCTCCCCCCTTGTGGAGTGGGATAACCGTCGCTGTGCGCCATTCAACAGGCACAAAGCCTGAGATGAGGCTATGACTGAACATGGTACTTAGGTGGGGTGCCAGTTCGTTCTGTAGTTCATGTAGAACACAGCCTGGGATGTTATCAGGTCCCATGGATGCTGTGTTCTTGGCTTTGGAGAGTGTGGTTTTTACCTGTGCAGCCGTGATTACAGGAACTTTGCATTCTTCTGGTATAGAGATGGGCTTTTTAGGGGGTGAGAGGGGGCTAAAGTTAGCACTGAACCTATCTGCCAGGATGCTGGTAATATCAGTTGGATCTGTATATTTAGTGCCATTGTGCTGTAACTCAGAGCGGATCTGAGTGTTGCCATTGAGATTCTGGACATAGCTATAGAATGCTTTGTGGTTGTCTTTAGAATCAGTGGCGATTTTGTTTTCATAACTAGCTTTGGAGGATTTTATCAGGGATCCAGCTTTTTACTGAGGCTGACCAGGGAGCTCCTCCACTCATGTGATTTTACTCTCTTTTGCAACAGTTTCTTCCTTCTGCTGTACAGTTTGTTTATGGCAGGGGACCACCAGATTGGCTTTCTTTTTTTGAAGGATAGCGTCTTGGTTCTGTTTGGGATAGCACGATCCATGCACTCGTTTAAGTACTTATAAAGTGCAATTGTGTAGGATTCAGTAGTTGTAACTGTATTGTCCATATCCATGGGTATCATGAAATTCACTACTTCTGTCTTAAGAAGCATGAAGTTGGCTTTAGAGAACTTTTTACTATGGTTTCCTTAATGGGGGGGTGGGGGCAGAATTTGGATATCTAGGACAATTAGCTTATGGTCGGATGGGACCAATGAGGCATTGACTTCAGGTGTGGAACACCGGTCACTCATGTTGGTAATGACTAGATCTAGGATATTGTTGCCCCTGGTGGGGGTGTGGATAAGTGTTGGGCGAAGGAGTTGGAACATGAGTAGTTTTCCCAGTTAATGGTGGGGTATTTGAAATTGCCCATTATTAGGGTGTTTGGTTGAACCCTAATATTTTCCAGTACATCAAGAAAAGAGGAGTGGAAATCCTGGGGCATGGTGGGGGATGTGTAGCAATCTACAATTTGGATTGCAGTTTTGCCCAGAGTTAGTTGCACTTGGATAACCTCGGCTGCATTATGCTGAGCAACTAGCCTGGAGGTGTGGATATCCTTAATGAATATGGACACACCTCTGCCTTTGGTGTTCCGGTCCAGGTTACATGGCCGAAAAGTGTGGTATGAGTTATAGCCTGGTAGTGCGGGAGTGCTCTCTGGAGCCTTGAATCAGGTCTCAGTCACTGCACAGATATCGATGTTCTCCATTTTAAGGAGTGCCTCAAGTGAGTGCAATTTGAGATTTAGACTTCTAGCATTGAGTAGCATCACCCTCAGTTTTTGCTTGTTCCAGAGCTTCAGTTATATTTTTAATATTGCTGTTTCTGATATCACTAGATACCAATCCCAATACTACACATTTGAATGTATTTGCTGCCCCTGCCTGCACTACATGCTTGGCCGTAGCTATGGAGTTATCACTTTTATTAATTTTGTAGATATGTTCTCTCACTCTTTCCTTGAGGGTCCTATTAGTTTTGCCCACATAAAATCTGGGCAACTGACACAATATGCTAGGTATACTAGAATGGAGGAAGTACAATTGGCAAACAAATCAAACTTATACATCCTACCAGTAGAAAGATGTGTGGATGTATTATTATTGGCAATGTAATAACAAAATCTACATTTACCACAGCTATAAGTGCCCTTTTTCAATACACTGGTCACAGATCTAGTTAAAGTATTTCTGTGACAAATCATACTTTTAATAGACTTGCTGTTCTTATGAGTAATATTTGGACACGAACCCACTATCCTATGTATACCTTCATCTGCTGACAGTACATGCCAATTCTTGTATATGATATCCCTTATGTCCCTATTGTCAAATGTAAATGGCAAATACAGTCTACATTCATTTTTGAGGATGGACCTCTGGGTCCCAACAGTAGGACTGAGTCTACGGGAAAAGTATGGTTTAGCTCTCACTTCCCTCTCATTGGTAACAGATGCAAGTCTAGTTGTACAGCCTGCTATATTATACCCTCTACTTGTAAAATCATTAGACAATGATTTTGTAGATGATTTAAAAATATCATCATTATTAGTAAGTTGTGATAGCCGTAAAATTGCCCGTCTCATAATATTGTTAAATATATGGTGGATGCATGCTGGTCCTATGGAGTAAATTAATCTTCCCAAATGTTTTCCTACAGACCTCAGTAGTGATCTGTCCATCCCTTTTAGAAATGGTGTTGCTTTGATGGTTTATTTTATACTCCTCTGACTCCTTGCTCAGGAAGTGATTTTATTCTGTGGAATTGTCTATTGTTTTTATGGATGATTGTAAATTGGTTAGAACTGGGGATCCATAGAGTAGGGAGGGCAGAAGGTAGGTTTTGGCTAGAGTATGTCTTTGTGGGTGTGCTCAAAAAATGTTTGTTTCTGTATAGTATGACTATTTCTTGATGGGTTTTATTGATATTGCTTTGGATGTGGAGGTAAAATTTAAGTTTACCATCTATTATGATTCCTAATAGTTTGGTATGGTGAACTAAATCAATTTCAGTGCCATCTGCCGAAAAGATTTTGAAAGATGCTTTGTTATGGCTGTGAGTTTTGGGGGTAAAGAGAAGTTTATTTTTTGAGGGGGTTGAGAAAACGTTTGGCTTTTGTAAGCTATGGTCTGATGTTTTAATACCTCTATATCACCTTATAGGTTCATAGGTAAGTACTAGGCTCGCTGCCCTTGCAGGCCATTTTAAGCCTAGCCAGTTTCCCTTTTTGTGCTCAAAATGACCTATCCCATTTGGTTATAGATTGGCCTTACCCATCCTTTGGTCAATAATTATATATTACCTATAAAGAGAATAATTGGGATCATACCACAGATATTTTGAGGGGGCACATGCATGGGGTAAAGCATTTAGGAGCTGCATCTATCCATTAGTGGTACAGGGGGCAGTCCTGGGATAAATGTTCTGTTTCCCATCCATAGGTCTAAGTTGTGCTTGAAAATGGACAGGGATGAACTTTGTTTTATGTGGATGGGGAGTCTGTTCCACAGCAGTGATATACTCTGCAAAATATACCTGACTGCTCAAATCATTCTGTTGATGTTGCAGAAAAGGTTTAGATCCCTAGACCAATAGCTTAAAAGTTTTGAAGAGAGCACAATTTAGTCAAACATCTTCAAGTCTTTAAGACATGTTAAAATATTAGAGCGGTGTTTCTGATGTTGGAACCGAAGTTTATATTACACTTGTTAAAAAGGAATTTTTTGGAGCAAGTACAATATGCAAATAACCTTTCTGCATAGATGTGAAGGTGATATTCTGATAGAAGGTGGTTGGTGCTTTCTTATTTTAGAGGTGAGACATCATGGAAAGCCACAGATGTTACAGGCCATCCCACTGCCTTATGACAAGTTGACTCCATCCATTCAGATGTTCTAGCTGTTGATAGCAATGAGGATGATGATGATGAAGAAGAAGGTGCAATCAGTGGTGCATTGTTTTCCTGTAACTTTAGATTTGAAGTAGAGTGATTTGGAAGAACCTGAGTTTTTAGAAGATGATATGCTATAACATTTTAATCAGATACATGATCTTAAAAGATTATTGGATAACTGATGATTCTGTTGTTTCAGTTCTTGGACTATGAATTTATTTTCTGCAAAAAATGTGTTATGATTAATTTAGATTTCTGTAGTCCATTGCCATTTAGGATTTATTCTGTATGGTTCCTTTTCTGCATTGTATACCCAGAGAATCAATTATATGTATGCTCTTCTACGCATTTCAGTATTCTTAGTTTTGACTGATCAAAATGACTTAGTAATGTATGAAGGAGAAATTATGCATAACACCTAAAATCGAGGTATCAGTTATCACTGTTATATCTTACAAGTCTAAATACCTTCATCACAACTGTATATAACCTTGATAATTGTACTTCTATATTTGTTTAACATAGGTAAACAAAAACATCTTAAATGAAGATCTTAGAACTTAACAAATTACAAACATGAAATGGTTTGGGAGTATTTACGCCCTTAAAAAATATCTCTGTCCCAGCCATATAGTCAATAAGCATTTCAACAAGCCCAAATAGCTCACTTCTTGTAATATAAGCAGTCACTATTGATAACATTTTAAGTGCACCTGTTTAATTTCTCATAGTGTCGTGGGTTTCTAATCCCATGAAGAGAATGAACCCCATTCCTAAATTAGGGTATGAGTAGAGTTCATGATGTTAGTATTGTTTCAGTCTTTGATGTTAGCCAAGAGTGCTCTTCTCAGCACCTGCATTGTGCCCAGAATTGCTTCCTTCTGTAATTCATATGGGTTTACATGTATTAGTAGCATATCAATGTACAACTGTAAATTCTTATTTATTATACCTGTTGCTCCAACTACTATTGGTGTATCTAGGAATCTTTCCTCCATACTGGTCTTATTTATGCTTACAGTTCCTGGTATGTTACGATTTTATGTCTCTTTGTACATAAGACAGTGTAATCACTGTGTGTCTCAAGTTCACTTTTGTCTTTTTTGGTTTTCTTGCATCTATTCTTTGAACTGATGGTAATGGGTAATCACATGTGATATACTCTTCAGCATTCTCTATTATGCTTTGTGATTCATGTTTCCAATGCTTCCCAGTTACTTCCATATTATAGTGCTTGTACAATCCCAAACCATCAGTCTTATCACATTATTGTGCCTTTCCATATACAGGCCTTTTGCCATGACTGTATCACACCCAGCAACAAGATGTGTGACTATTTCTAGTTCTGTTTTACAGAACCTGCATTTGTCTGTTTCTCCCACCTTTCCAGTGAACTTTGTAAACTAATGTGTAGGTAGCCCACTGTCCTTCAAAGCCATTTTTAGCCTTTCATCCTTTGGTTTCAACTCACTTCTTAATTATTCCTGTATCAAATCTTGATCAGCATGCTGTTGTTCCAGAAGATCATCTGATCCTTTTCCTTATATTCTTTCGTTCTTTTTTTTTTTTTTTTTTTGTTTGTTTGTTTGACACATTCAGTTGCTGTCTGTTTTTGTCTATTTCTGGTTTGATTTTCATTCACAATTGATATAGAAATACTTCTGCTTAATTAAGCAAAGATGTCATCTTAGACTTCTACTCCCCATGTTTTAAAACTTGCAATTGATGAGGTCAGCAGATACGTATGCAGTCCTACAACTGCAGATCTATACATGTAATCAATTTCAGGCAAGCCCATACCTTCTTCAGAGTGAGGAATATATACTCTTGGTATACACTGACTTTTATATATCACCTGATAAACATGAAACATTTGTTTGTTTACTTTCTCATCTAATTGATTCAATATTTTTTGGGGCCAGTCATTTGCTCCAAAACTGTACGTTAGAACAGGAAGAGCAAATTGATTTAGAGCTTGGACTTTATTCCTAGACGTCAGGGCAGTTTTCAATATGAGTTTGTCTTCTGGAGTATTCCTTGATCAGTTTAATTCTCATTTCTTCAAATGTTATTGCCAGTCCTTCATCTATTCCCAAATATTCATATACGCCTTTCTGCCTTTCCTTTATATCACATACTTGTCCCAGATTGATATTTTTGGTGCTGCAAGTTTCCCATTTTAAATGTTACTTTTGTACATTAATCAATACCAAATATAATTCTTATATCATCTGAGAAAATTTTAACAATTTGAAGTTGTGCCTTCAACTCCTCATCTGCTGAACTATACATTTTAAGTCATTTACAAAAAGTCGATGAGACATATTTAAACAAGGTTGGTTTCTTGGAGCCAAATTGTAACCATAGCCTAGTATGCTAAGTAAAGGGTTTAATGGGTTAAGGGCAAGACAAAACAGCAGAAATGACAAAAAATGACTCTGGAATGTTTCCCTTTGAATTTTTATTCCTGGGGTAATAATTTGCCCTTTGTCATAGTTCAGCTGCAAAGTGTTTTGCCACTGTTTTATGGTCACTGTTAAGTAATTGTTCAATGTAAGGTGTGTCTTATACATCTGAAAGCCTTCCATGAATGTGATAAGTTGTCAAATGCTTTTTTCTGTACTCTGTCAATGCCTTGCTTAGATTCTTCCCCTTTTTACAATTCTCCATAATGGCTTTACTTAGCAACAGATGATCCTTTGTTGTATATAAATGCCATTACCCTTTTGTTCTGTTGTCTTTTTTTCTAAATGACAATAAACTTTGCATCAATTCTAGTATTTAATTTGTATACGTTGTTGGAAGACAAGTTATTTGTCTATAGTTCATAGAATGGCTTTTAAGTATCATTTTTCCTGTTGTTGACTAGGTTGGTGTCTGTTCAGATGTAGCTATGTGACACTGTTACTCAGGGATAAATCTTTGTGCAAAGATGTTACTGCTTTTAACCAGAATACAGTGGCTGGGCCAGCTGGGAAGTTTTAGTTAGCAGTTTTTCTTTAATTTTGTCTCAGTTTCTATGGATATTACTTCATCCTATTTCAATTCCTCTGCATTAGAACTTACTATTTCTCATAATTCTTCTGTCTATTCAGTATTTTTGTTATATTCAACAGGGTGTTCATAAATATTTCCCTAAAATGTGTACATTTCTTCTTTTTTGGTGGTATTGCTTTTGCTTTGTTTCCCAATTCTCTATTAAATGTTTTTGGGTCATGAATGGAATGTTAATTTTGCACCTTTCCTTTATATTTATCTGTATATCTTCTATGCTTTTCTGCTTGGCTGATTATTTTTAGTTTATTATTGGAAAACGTGTATGATAGACCCTGGTCTGTTTTTATACTGTGAGTTGCCTTTATCACATTTATCTTTCTAAGTAGTTTTGATCTATTCCCATTTCTATATTCTTATAATAGTGATAAGTTTTGTATTAATTGCTTTATAGTTTTGTCTATTTGATGCTTCCAATGTGGCATGTTACTCGTTCCTTGCTCTTGATTACTCTATGTTTTTGTGGTAACACTTTTTCTGACATTAGTTTAGCTGCGCAGTAATATATCTTATTTATTTCTGTTATATCATGTGAATGCTAGTTTTAATTACTATGATAATCTGTTTTGCCAACCTTCTAACATTTTGAGTCCTAATTGCTTTCTGTATTCTGTTTCTTTTATTTATCTTGATATGTCTTTCCATCTTGAAAGTAAGTCTTCCCTTAGATCATTTTCTTCTGGACTGAGAGCATCTTCTTTGCTCTCTGCTTCATGTCAGTAATCTACAGAAAATTCCAGCATGTCTTCCTGTGACATATCCTGTTTGGAAGCACCCTGCTTCATCTGGTACGTCTTCATATAGGATCATATTGGTCCATCACGACACATTACCTGTTGCAATGTTGCCACAGTTTCCTGATCCTTCCCTTGCTGTGGAGCTTTAACTGAACTTTCTTACTTGTCTCCTACAAGGGGCTCCAGGGCATCATCATGTGGCAGATCTTCTTCAGATGCCTCCCACTCCTCTTGCTGATCCTTAAGCTGGGGAGCCATTACCTGTCCTGGATTCTCCACATTAAATTTTTCAATTTGCAGATAATCCATCATTTCATATTTATATTTATATATATATATATATATATATATATACATATATGTTTAACTTCTACCTCATTAATTCTCTTTTCTCTATGCCCCTGTGTTGTTTTTTTTGTTTTTTTTTTGGTTTTTTTTGTATTGTGAAACTTTCCATATTTGAATGCCTTTGCCTATATTTCTCTTCAAATATCTTTGGAGGTGTTTTTGTATTAATTAGTTTGGATTTCTCCTTTGAATAAATATTACACCATACCAGATTTCTGTTTCTTCCCCATGTTCATGTTTCTTTTTTATCCCTTTCAAAAATCTCTAGGTTTTTGTTCTTAATATTTTCTCACTTCCTCAATTACTTTCTTTTCAATGTGTCTCAAAGTTTCTCCATCTATGTGATGTTTTTTTATTGATATGTTGTACTAATGAATTCAAATGTTTATTTGTATCTTTTGACAGTTTTTATGTTAAAGTATTTTTATTTCTTCTACTATCCCTCTTAATCTTTCTGAATATCCTCTATCTGGAAACTGTGTTTCTTGCATAATAGTAACAATATGTAATTTCATATCCTCACTATTCGATGTTGTCATCTTTATAGCTTTTTTTTTTTTTTTTTTTTTTTTTTTTTTGGCTTGTCAGTTTTGTGGACTACTTCTTCTTTCTACCACAGGGTGGCCTCCTCCCCCTGAACCTGTCCTAACCCTGTTGTAGTAATGTTTCTATAGCCTAAGGACTCTATACTGCCTTTTTCCAGTCCTGGCACCGGTGCAGATGCTAGGATTGGGAACTTTTTTATCCTGTGACCTGTGAACACAGCTGTCTTTTTATGCTTTAATCTACCATTCTGTAAGATATATAAAATACAGTCTACATATCAGTGTCATCTTGGTGAGATTTTTGTGCCAACAGGATCCACCATGTGAAGGTACTCCCCAAGATTTGAGGATGAATTCAGTTCCAGCAATACTACTAACATTTTCTTGCTGATTTCATCTGTCCATTCACAGTCCTGTGTAACCAGTCTGATATTGGTACCTGAATGACAAAGTCTGGACAAAATATCCTTTTTGAATGAGTAAAAATGTTTTTGATAGCAGCAGCCCACACCAGGCAAAGGACTTAGGTTTTAAGAGTTTAAACCATAACTATTAAGCATAAACAGGCAGGTAACTAGACAGTGGGAATCCTGACTTTCACTAAGCCAAGGCCTCACCTGCCTAAGTTGGTTGTAGCTCAGGTAGATGTAAAAGATCTCATGGCACTTATTGAAAAGGGTAGGGGTCCTTTATTTAAAAAAAAAAAATTCACAACACTATATACAATCTTAATTACCCAAAGACATGCTGTAGGTGGACTGGACAGTCTAAATTGGCCCTAGGTGTGCGTGGGTGCATGTGTGTGCCTTCTGTGGAAGTTTGGGTGCTGTGCTGACAATTCAACACTGTGAAACTCCACTGCCAATCATTCTGCGGACCATTGTTCCGCTGTGGTGACCTTTAACTGGGAAAGCCGAAAGAAGAATATGCAATCTTAATTTATATTTTTCAGATTTATATTTTTGCAATTTATATTATATATATAATTTGTAAATTTTTCCTCATTCATCAACAAATATTCACAAGTGTCTTAACATCTTTCACCGCCTTCCTTATTTGACCTCCACTCCTTCTTCCATAGCCATCATCTATTTTTTATAATATTGTTGCCAGCATTCATTTTCCATTAAACATAATTTAATTCATCCCTTCATTTCAAATAATCCATGCAACATAAGATGATATTTTACCTATCTTACTGACATATTCTTTGCTTTTATGTCTGTAATATCCACACATAACCATACCCACATTTATTTTATCTACCTTAATTATATCTTCAAAAGAATTTAATCGTATAACCTTTCCCACAATTTCACTATCCGACTACATAAAAAACATGTTCTGTAGTTTCTTGCCACAATAGGCAGATATTTTTCACTTTTTTTATATGGCATATTTCCTTTTACTGGTAATTTATTAATCACCAGCTTCCATAAAGAAATTTTGACATTCCACTTGTTTTGTATACCATGCACATCTTACTTATATAGCTTTAATTTCTTTCATTTGTTAAATCTGCCCATAGATTAACATAATAATGTGCAGAGAGAAGCACCAGTGTGGAAACACAGCAGTCGCAGTTCAAAATATCCACAGGTAAAATAGGCAGTAAACAGCAGGCAGTGGGTGAAATAAATCCAAGTATGGAAACACAGCAGTCACAATGTGAAATATCAAAAGGTAAAGTAGGCAGCAGGTAAAATAAATCCAAGTTTAATGCATATACAAACTGGTAAGCACTTTTGTTTCAGGGTCTGAAGAAGCTATGATTCCATAGTGAAAGTGCTTACCAGTTTGTATATGCATTAAACTTGGATTTATTTTACCTGCTGCCTATTGTTTGCTGTCTGTTTTACCTGTGGATATTTTGAACTGTGACTGCTGTGTGTTTCCACACTGGTGCTTCTCACTGCACTTAGTTTTGATTTCTGGCTACTAGTGTGGTTTGTCTGCTGGTGGAATTTTTGTGTTTAACATTTTAGATTAACATAATAATATTGAATCATTATATTCTTATACCACATTTTTTTCTCTCACTTTTAATTTCCTCAATTTTTATTTTCCATAAAAGTCATCAGTATTATTGTATCATTGATGCATGTTTAGTGACTTGTGAGAGATAATTAATAAAACTATTGAATAACAGAGGAACACTTACTAATCCCCGAGGAATAACTACAATCGCTAGTAAGAAAGAGGAGTATGAGCCATTTCATATTACTGACTAAAAACCTATTAGTAAGACAACTCATGAGCCAAGCTGTTAGCCTATCACAGAACTAGAGAGTCCAAGTTGTATAAGTTTCTATAGAAGTTTCTGGTGACATAGTGTATCAAATGCTTTAGATAAGTCAAGGAAAAGGGCTGAGACAAGATGGCCTTAATTTCTATGAAAGTTGATGGCATTTTTACCATGATAAGGACTCATACCATATTGTGTTGGGGAAATTAGGTTATTGTCAAAGAGGTATTGAAGGAGTCCCAGCTTCTACTCATTAAAAAAAAATGCTATTATTCCTCTCGGAAGCCCTTGCACACCCGAAACAAAATATCTCAATTATAGCCTCTGATACTGACAACTGATGATAACCTGAAATTTGACTTGCATGTGCAACAGGTTATCAAAAAACTCACCAAACTTATCCAGGAAACACCTGACCTCTACACTCCTACTCCTTACTTTATTATATGGTGTCCCAATACTGCTTAACCTTCAAGCTTCCATCCACAATAAACTAAACTAGTGCTACAACAAACTAACATAATTTATCTCTAACTCATCAAACAGAACCCATCACTGCATAGCCATAAAACAGCTTGATTGGCTTGAATTGCCCAAGCAACTCATTTACACCTAACTACTCTTCGTCCACAAATTAATATACATACCAGAATAAAGCAAAACCCTAGTAGACTTATTACATACATACATCCCTACTAGGCCACTTTGATCTGAAAAAACATACAAACCACACCTGTCAACAGGAACCTCTTTCTATTCCACCTATGTAGCCTACTCCTGGAACTCTATCCCCTTATCTCTTAAACATACAAGCAACCTTTCCAGTTTCAAGATAAATCTAAAAAAAATATATATCTGACACTTGCACCTGTACTTCCACAACTCTCTAAACAGATGCATGACTACTGATTCCCTATAACTATGCCTTTTTCACTCTTAATTCACTAATACCTCCATATTGTACTAGGTAGTAATGGCCTAATATCAAAAGAAGCTTTCACTTTAATGATACCATAATACTAATGTAGGTTGCAAATGCATTGGTGGTTAAGGTTAGCTGTTTTGGTTGTTTCGGTACTCGTTGGTGGTATGGGGATGGAGGGAGGTATCTCGGCTGTCAGGGCGCGTGAGATAATGCTCTTCTACCTCTTCAGCCAACACTTTCCACAATTTATTTTCCTTTCTAATGTCCTTCCATAACATTCCCATCTTTCTTATAATAAACTCTCCCTATCTCTGTCTCCTTAATTTTCCCTCCTGGTCATTACACTTCCTTGTATCATTCTATTACTGTGCTATTTTGGCAGCAGAATACTCTATTATTTCTCACATCTGTATACTGTTACAAATATAATCAATATTTTGAGAAGCTATGCATTAGTTTACTTGACATAGACTATCTACTTCTGCAAAATGTCTTGTTACATGCCGCTCACGTCGTATTCTTGATCATAGTTTATCCTAGCAACATTCTACAACTGTATCTCAAGCTGTTTGTGTTTAATCTCTTGTGGGGATTTTCTCCCACTGTATATAATTTACTTAACAGTTTATTGTAAAATGTGTTCATGCATGTTTTGTAGAACCTTTCTGCCAGCTTACTGTAAAAATATTTATTCTGTTGCAACACTTTTCTCCCTTGTATACAATCACTCATCAACTACTGTTTAAATGTTTTTGAATCTGTTGTAGTGTTTTCTCCCCAGACCGCTGCTGAAAATGAGCTCTCTGCTCAGTTGGGCTTTGGCAGTTACCAAAGGATAAATAAATAATTAAAGGAGTTGGCTATGGGCACATTATTCAAGAATTTTTGATAAAGAAGGTAATATGGCAGTGGGTCAGTAGTTTGTCATGTCAGTTGAATGATCACGTTTATGAACAAGTATACTGTAACATTGCTTCCATCATTTTCAGTACAAAGGCTTCCTGCAGAGGCCATTTTATTAAGACGGGAATAGCTCACGCTAGGGCTTCTGTTAAAATCTTTATATATTTAATTGGTAGAATATCAACGTCTAGGATACTAGGTTTTAATTTAGAGATATATTTTAATAGCATAAATTTGTATGGGTTTAAGGGGGAAAAAAA
Organism: Protopterus annectens; assembly: GCF_019279795.1. NCBI lineage: Eukaryota > Metazoa > Chordata > Ceratodontiformes > Protopteridae > Protopterus > Protopterus annectens. Next base: position 941,832,270 of record NC_056727.1, read on the forward strand.
GAGTTAAGCTTTGATTGTTGATGAGTAGGTGGATAGAGACTAACTAGCATTGCTGCTGATCAGGGATGATCCATTTGAATAAAAAGTATACTCAAGTTAAAAGTTCTTTGCTCGGTATAGGATTTAGAATGCTGGATGAAAGGATATGGAAATAAGACTGTTAATGTTGAAAAGAAAACTAGGTTGGAAATAGACACTATGGACTGATATTTATTGAGGAAAGTTTATGGAGTAAGATACTGAGATGGTAGTTTTCATTGACTTTAGTGAATGCTGCATCACTATAACCCATATCCTATTCTAAAATGGTGTCCTTCAACCATGGCAGAGGAATACTCTAGAAGAATACTAATAAATGAAGTGGCTATGGCCACTATGAAGGCATTAATGCCACCATTGGGTGTCAAAACATCTAGGTGTACCCTTTCGGGTGATTTTCTTTAAACACAAATGTTTTACTTAAAAACATGCAAGACACTTCAAATGGTGACATTAAATGTGAATTTACCAAAACTGCCCCTACTTATCAGTTTAAGTTAGGCAAACAGCAGAGCCATGTTAAATTAATGTATGATTTCTTCCTAAAAAGAATAACAGCAGACTTCAAGTCCGCATCACAACAGAATTGAAATCTGTCCTACCTGAATCACTGCTTTAGTCATGGAAAAGGAACACATGGGCTGTCTGATTCAAGCAGGGTCATGGCAGTCATTAACTCATTAACACCTACAGTATGTGGTATGGAATTAAAAATGCACAAATAGCAATGCTGTCAATGAGAAGTATTCTCTACAGTGATAATGTTCAGTACATTCATAGTATTTCCCTAAATACTGTAATATATTTTAACCCAGACAAACCCCAAATTATAATTTTTGCTAAACTTTCACAAACAAATCCTCATATCTTGGAAATAGTACAACCTAGACATATATTATTAGAACAATTTTATTAACCAGACATAGGCTTTCACATGACAACAAGAAATTCCTCTCTGAGTGGATGTTTACTGAGATATTTACAGAAATATGAAAACATATGCTTCATCGTATAATTAACAATATAAAGAACACTGAATATCTCTCAAGATATGCAACTTACAGTGCAAACATCAAAGATGGTTTTCTTTAACTACATCTGAGGTTTCACGTGATGTTATATAAAAGTTTGTAAGTCACTTAAATTATCCTTATTCCTTGAACAATACTTATTTCTCCATTGTTAGCTAATAACTTGCTTTTAGTTAATAACTACTGCTGTAAGCGTTGTTAGATGCATTATAGTGGAGCTTTTCTCCCCGGCCCTCCACTGAAAACAGGTTTCTTGTTTATTTTCATAATTACTAACAAATAACTAGCAATATCTCATCTCAGGTATAGTGTGATATAAATGAACACTGAAAATGAATTTCATTATCTCCCAGTATATTACACCATACCCTTAATAACATGTAGGATGCTCAGTTAAGAAAATATAAATAATAAGTGATAAATAGTGATTAATTGCTCTACTGCAGCACATCCTAGATTAACAACCATAGTGTCATTTTGTTAATAATTCCTTGCACTTTCTAATACTGCCTATTATTAGTTGGCAAGTCACTTAGTTAAAGAAGCTTGACCCAAAAATAGTATGGAAGCCATGAGAAGCTATGGATGTTGTTTTCTGATCATTTATATAGATAACAAATAGTCAAAGATGTGGCAAGTCTGCTTTTCTCATTCTTTGAGTTTACTGTCAGGCAAACACTTTGTTCCTGTCTCATACAAGCTCCACTCTGCTAACACTAACCGTGACAGTACCTCTCAAATGTCCAGATTTTCACAGAATGTCCAAATTTTCACCTCATATTTTTGGTATGTTCCTTTTAAAAATGTGTGATTTTCTGGCATATCATTGAGGATGAAGCTACTAAATCATAACAGACATTTGAGTGTCAGACTTCATATCATTCAGAAAATGCATACTAGCACATCTTTTACTCCAGCAACTTTGTACGTTTGTAAGAGCAATATTTAAAATGTGTCCCTAATTCTGGGCCTTTCTCCCCCTATTATTTTTCACTTTGTCCAGACTTCTTGTGTTAAGAGACTGAGAGGTATGACTGTGACCCTTTTTTCCTGGTAATACACAGTGCAAGTCTCCAATTCCTAAAGGCACTGCATGTCCCACTTTTGGACTGCTCCGAATCCTTAGTAATCTCCTTTTAGTGTTCATTTGTTAAACATCCAGATTCCACCTTTCCAAGTAACAAGAACATCCGGATATAGCTTGAGAAATACAACACCTTCACTTGGCAACAGTCAAAAAATGTTACAGTGTTTTACAGAATGAATGTTCTATCTTACATTTTCAGCAAACAAGAACTGCTCAGTTCACAGTTTTTCTGTTCTAAAAAATGATGGTCTATAAAAGTCCCTATAAGTATTCTTGCGAAGTCTAACTCAATGTTTACCATTCATAACAGATTTAAATTTTAGTGGATGTTATTTTCATGTGGAGCACATAGCCTTAAAGCAGTAAAATGAAAATGGTCTGTCCTGAAGTAGAGCTGAGGGAAATGTAAAGCCTTAGGAAGAAAGAGAGTATTCCATTTCACAACAGAGGGTCAACAGCAGAGAGAGGAAACTACAGACAATCTAGTCTGATCTCCATTTCACAACAGAGGTCAACAGCAGAGAGAGGAAACTACAGACAACCTAGTCTGATCTCCATTTCACAACAGAGGGTCAACAGCAGAGACAGGAAACTACAGACAACCTAGTCTGATCTCCATTTCACAACAGAGGTCAACAGCAGAGAGAGGAAACTACAGACAACCTAGTCTGATCTCCATTTCACAACAGAGGGTCAACAGCAGAGACAGGAAACTACAGACAACCTAGTCTGATATCCATTTCACAACAGAGGTCAACAGCAGAGACCGGAAACTACAGACAACCTAGTCTGATTTCCATTTCACAACAGAGGTCAACAGCAGAGACAGGAAACTACAGACAACCTAGTCTGATCTCCATTTCACAACAGAGGGTCAACAGCAGAGACAGGAAACTACAGACAACCTAGTCTGATCTCCATTTCACAACAGAGGGTCAACAGCAGAGAGAGGAAACTACAGACAACCTAGTCTGATCTCTATTTCACAACAGAGGGTCAACAGCAGAGACAGGAAACTACAGACAACCTAGTCTGATCTCCATTTCACAACAGAGGGCCAACAGCAGAGAGAGGAAACTACAGACAACCTAGTCTGATCTCCATTTCACAACAGAGGGTCAACAGCAGAGACAGGAAACTACAGACAACCTAGTCTGATCTCCATTTCACAACAGAGGTCAACAGCAGAGACAGGAAACTACAGACAACCTAGTCTGATCTCCATTTCACAACAGAGGTCAACAGCAGAGACAGGAAACTACAGACAACCTAGTCTGATCTCCATAATAAAGAAGATTACAACATCTCTTCACAAGGGAAGATTTGCTCAGTACCTAGAGACGAGTGGAATGCAGGACTCCAGACAGCACAGATTTCCAACAGTTAGTTTATGTTGGCAAATGCAGTAAGAGTGCAATAAACTAGGGTGGGGCCATGGATGTACCATGCCTAGAATTTATCAAAGTATTAGATAAAGGGCTACACAATGTTGTTGTTGTTGTGTCTTTCGGCTTTTCCTGGTTAGGGGTCACCACAGCGAAACTCCGGTCCGCTAATGATTGGCAGTAGATTTTTACGTACAGAGTTGCCGGCCCTGATGCACAACCTTCAACAAAGGTACGCCTATTCACGTATGTCTCCACACAGAAGACGCTCAGGCTGAGAATCGAACAGAACAACGTCTTACTGTGAGGCAACAACGCTACAGCAGCACCACCACTGCAGATACAATAATATATAACATACATATATTTTATATATATATGTATATATATATATATAGAGAGAGAGAGAGAGCTGGTTGCAAACCAGATCACACAACATGATGGCAAACTGAACTTTGAGTGTGGAAAGAGGTTAATCGTGAGATCTTGCGCAGGTCTGTACTAGAATTTCTCCTCTTTAATACGGATATAATACATCACACTGTAGAGAATTTAGAAGGACAGCTGTATCTCTTTACAGATGAAACTAAGAATCCCCACACAGTGAATGCAGAAGAGGGAAGATGAAACAACACTTGCAAAGTTAAAAGAAGGGTCCTCTGTTTGGTGACTGGCTTAATGCAAAAAACAAATAAGTAATATGCACGGAAGGAAAGTCCAGAAACAGCATCCATACTGTAGTGAGTGAAGCAGCGTAACTAACAAATGTGAAGAGGCCTTTGAGTATTTATACGACTGAAATGTCAGACATTATACCAAGAATGCGGTAAGAAAAGCTAAGCGATCCTGAAATGTATAGGAAGAGTCATTACTAATAGAGAAAGAAAAAGAAAGAAAGAAAAAGGCTGTAAACAATTGATGGGATTCCATCATGAGTATTGTCTGCAGCACTCGATGTCCCATCTCTGCAAGAACATAACAGAGAATCAAATTGTTAAATTCAAAACTTTCCAACCAAAGTTGAAGGGGGGGGGGCTTCACCTCACCCTATCCCTGTACTGTGTAATGTCAGAGTTGCCTGTATTTAGAAGGGAGGTGTAGTTTTACAACACCTAGGACAGAATGTTTTCCCTTCCCAGAAAACAAAAATCATGTAACAAGTTGTGATTCAACAAAATTCATGTAGAGAGAAGAGTCATCAAGGTAGTATATGATCTACTGAAGAATATAGGAAGAAATAAAACATCAAATGAACTGGAAAATATTTAAAAAATAATATTCAGAAGAATAGACTCTTTTATGAAATAAACTGTTTAAGAACAAGACGATACATTGATGATAACTCAGGGGACATATGTGGACTAATTGCTTCACAGTAAGGATTGCGTGTGCATTAGGTTTTCCCAACAGATGGCACATTCAACAATGACAGTATAACTCAAGGTAGAGTAAAATAGCTGTGACACCACTTTGGGAGAAACACATTGTACTGTTCTTTACATATAATAAAGCATTGTATTTATTTATTTATTTATTTTGACATTTGTTGACCAGGTTAGTCTGATTGGGCAGAAAGCCCTTTTTCAGCAGAGGACTGGGGAGAAAAGCCCCAGCAATATAAATTAATTTATATTTTTTTCTTTATTTAGCAACCTAAACAGGTACTGTGGTTTTGCCTCACATTTATTTATTTATTTATTGCTTTTGTTTACCAGGAAAGTCCATATGGGCACAAGTTCCATTTTCAGTAGAGCCTCAGAGAGAAATGTAATATTTTACAGAAAGAGTAGAAGGCAGTTATACAGGATTTGCATACATACTTATGCACATAGACTAGTAATGATATGACAGTTAATAAAAAATAATAAATGTACATACAATAGTTACTGTACATACATAGAATAGTAAATGAACATACATAGATTTATAATGACATGACAGTTAAACGGAAACATGACAGTTAAATTAAGAAATCTTTTTTACATATTTTGTAGTTCAGCATATACAAAGGCTGAAGTATTATTGTGATTAGCTTCCAGTCACTTTCATTGACAGTACCATATGCTGAATATTAGGGTTCCTATTACCAGATCGCAGACACAGTTTGTCAAATGTGTTTTGATCGAACTGAAAAGAGCAAAAAGGCAAAATAGGGAAGTGGCTTTTCAGCAAATTCTTTCCCTGGGAAAGAATTAGCTTGGCCACTTTCATTACTTTGCTGTTTTCGGCACTGTAGTGCGATCTCAGGGGTATATTTAAGTAGGGGGATGTGGAGGGGCACAGCCCCCCACATTATGTAATTTTTAAATTTTTTTTTTTTTTTTTATTTTGGAACAGCGTTTTTTTTTCCCTTGAAAAAAAATCGCTGTTCTAAGGTTTTGACGTTGTTAGCTTTCGCTAACATGGGGTCAATTATTTATCGTTCGCTTTTGTAAGCGTGAGATAATATAATATAGACCCGAATATTACCTTAGTAGTCACTTATTTATCACAAACACACACACACACACACACACACACACACACACACACACACACACACACATATGTTAGTACACCCATAAGTGTTACAATGCTTCACCAGTTTCTGAACAAAGAATACACTGCAAACATATGACAACCAACACTTTAATAAAGTAAAATTAGTGTACATCAACAAAGTCACAGCAATACTTTATACTGAAAAGTCACTGCATCACATCTTTGTTTCAATGCAATTCCCACAACAAGAAAACACACCATCATGTTATTTATTATTTTTTATTTAGATTCTAATTATCATGTTGCTACCTTGTTTGCGGCCCATTTTCAATGGTGGCCTGGCGACAAAGCTCCACAGCCAAGGTATGCAGTATGCAACGTATAAAACTGACAGATACTAAACAGTAACTAATTCAACTAGCAACATAAACACAACAATAAAAAGTGCAAGGCAATTAATACTTGAAATACCATGCAGCAATTTATGACATATTTTAAAGTATTCATTATTCACTTAGTGTTTTATATAAATCAGTGCACAGCACATATGATAAGCTAATTAAAGGATGGGTTGCTTCACTAAGTCACTGATTAACTATGGAAGCTTACTCCAGATATTGCCTAAAACATACAGGTATAAAGGTACATTTTCCTACACTGCCAACATTACATTACGAGCATGTGTTTCTGTATCCTGATACTCAGCTTTTTGTAATACTAATATACAAGCTACTACAGCAGTTTCAGTATGAAACCTCAAATTACAGAAAGCCAATGAACTACATCGCTGAATGTAAATGCTCAAGACATTTCATTGTAATGCAGCATAATATCGCATTTTTTACAAAGGGAAGTCCCCTGCACCCCCATATTGAGAGAGAAATACATGCCCCCCACACACACACAAAACCTCTCTGTAGTCACACAAACACAAAGATGGAAGAGATCTACCCACAACAAAGGAATCACTGTTGGCACAAATACAGAAACCACACTCTGTCAGTGATATCTAAAGGCAAGCAGTCACTGGTGTTTTGGTCCTTGGTGTCTTGTGACACAGGCACATGACACTCGGGGGAGAATGCACTCAGTGACTAAAGAATCTTATAACGGCATTTACTAACATTACTCTAATGTGCAGATTGCTATCCAAGTCCACAGTTAGTAAGAATAATCATTAATAAAGAAAGACTGCAGCAGAGTATGAGACTGGCAACCAAAGCAAGCATAACTATTAATAAAAGCATGTTCTGATAACAATCAGTGAAGTCAAGTGCACTGCAATGTAGTCTCAACATAAAATAACATTTCCTAATAAAATAAAACTTAACCCGAAAACCTTTCCTAAAGTAAATGTACATAAACTTGCTTTTCTGTCAGGTAACTTAATTTCACTGTCATCCAGTACAATATAATATTTGTTTCCAAGCTGTACTACTCCATTACCATATACACACAGCTAACAAATTATTTATGTGGTATACGCAGATTACCAAAAATATGGATTCATTAAAACATAATACACATCGTAAAAGTACTAAAATGTTAGACTAATACACATCTTAAAAGTACTAAAATGTTACAAAAATCTTTTAAGTACTAAATAAATTACCACAGAAATCTGTCTGAAAAACTGAGGAGAACCATACCTTTAAAATGAGGTGCATTATAAAATTCAAAAATGTTGTCAAAATAATGAAAAAAACAATTCAAGTGCAGACAAACTTGCAAGAAATACTGTCTTGATGCCTTTAACAGTTTTGCCCTTCCCTACATTAAGGAAATGACACTGCAGAATATTTTTAGTATAAGATATCCTAATAAAGTATAATAATCTAAAAGTTAATTTGCATACCCACTATGTCTCTGCATGAATGTTCATGCATGTTTTTCACTAAAAGCACATAAGAAGAAAACTTTTTTCACTTGAAAAACAACAGATATGATAAAAAAGGCAATTAATCATCAAAATGTGTTCATGTCAGTGGTTTTCTGATTCATTACCTAACCAGCTAATATCTGTAAAGCTTCTATCACATTCATTGACATTGACTCAACTGCAGTTTATTGAATAATTCCTTACTGTGGGATTAGGAATGAGCTGTCTTTCTGCAGAGTCACATTCAGGCTAGTAGCACCCAGTGTAATCACATTTATAAAGCCAGGTAGATCACACAATAGTCTGCCTTCGGTGAAAGTGTTAACTGAATGTTGATTGGCCAGATGTCTCATGCACAGAACTTTAATAAATAATCACTTGTGCATTCATTCTTTCTTTTTCAGATACCCACATTTTCTTATATGGGGTCACCGGGTATTGGCACTTATTCTTACAAGCAATTAGCACATCAATGATAACTAGTTCTGGATGGGATGCCAGTCCATTGCAGGATGCACACACAATCACATGCATAGTAGATGCTCATACACACACACACACACACAAACAGATACGCACAATTATTGGATTGTGAGTTTTTTCCTATTAGCATGTCTTTGAAATATGGCAGAAAAAATTTAGACCATGGTAAAAACACTGACATAGATAGAAAAAATAGAACCTACATAGAAGGTACCCCAGTTGAGGCCTGAAGCAGTTGTCAGTTGCATTTTGCTCTATGACATGTTCTGTGTGTGTGTGTGTGTGTGTGTGTGTGTGTGTGTGTGTGTGTGTGTGTGTGTGTGTGTGTGTGTGTGTGTGCGTGCGTGTCGGTATTTGAAGAGAAGTATATATAAACTTTGAATTCAGTGTGACAAATTAATTCATCTTGTAGTAACTTAAACATTTCATTCAGTGAGCTGAAGACGGTGCTATTGATCTCTTCTCAATAGTTATACAAATCAGAAAGAAACCTGCCTGCTGTGCTTGTCAAAGATACACCTGTATTATCTGAGTTTAGTCAATCCTGATAGAAAACTTTTATCAAAAAGAAGAAAATTGGCAATGCTGAATAAAAAATTAAGATGGAAAAGAATAGTAAAGTACAACTGTTGTAATTTATGCAAGTGAAGTTTTGTTTGGGCTTTAAAAAGGACGGGAAGGCAGTATACTATAATGGCTATGGTTTGAGCTGCAAAGCTAATGGCCTGGATTTGAATTCTGTTTCCACACATTTACATTCTATATGATGATGAAGTCAATTAACCTCTTTGTCCTCTTAAGTTTCCTCAGGAAAGGGGTACACTTCTAGCAAGACCCCTGGAGGCTATATGTTAAAAAATGATAAAAAAAAAGAGAATGATTTGCATTCTACAAGCCTGAGCTTAAAAATAGACTTTTTTGGAAGTCTGATTAATATTTTTTTGTTATCTCAACTTGTCATTTAACAGCCTCATTAGACAGAACAAATTATATACCTTGTTAGAACTTCATTATGGGCTTAGTTTTTTATTGAATCAGCAAAGTGATGCAATTTAGTCCTTAACACGTGTTGAACAGTAGCACTAGCACAAGACAATAACCAAATAGCCCTACAGAATTTCTGAAAGAGTGAAAACTATTAAATTATACAATGACCCCCCATTAATATTCCAAAACGTGAATGCTGATTGGTCAGCATGCTGGTTGTAAATCAGACTTATACTAATGGAAAAAGGTCCGGTCGCCCGGACATTTTCCATTATTATAAGTCTTTTTTTTTTTTTTTTGTGTTGGACAACAACGGAGAATGGATAAGCTCTGTTGCTGTTATCTCGCTATGTTAAATGAGTTTAACATAGCGAGACAGCTTTAAAAAAAGCAACGGAAAAAGGAAGATCTCCGTTGCTTTTTTTTTAAGATATCTTGCTATATTAAACTCTTTTAACATAGCAAGACACCTTTTAAAAAGCAAAAGAGATCTTCCTTTCTCCGTTGCTTCCACACACAGCTCTGATGTACTGCGTAACCATACGTATGCGCTGTACATCAGAACTGCCGCAGAATACTGGACAGCTGCGGAAGGGCAGCAAGGAGGCATTATACAATACCATTATTTAAGAAACGTAAGTATTTCTTTTCTTAAATAATGTCATTGTATAATAGCAATAACCCATGTCTGGGTGTGGGTAATGCTGGATTTACCCATGGTTGTCTTTGTTTGGCTACTCGGGCTTCACCCTCTTGACCAAACCCCACCAACCGTGGGTAAATCCAGCATTACCCACACCCAGGCATGGGTTATTGCTTAAATAATGATCAGTGGGATAAGCCACGCTTCATTTCACTAAAATGTCCTTTCCTGTTTTTATACACTGTTGTAATATTAAAATGAAGTAATTTATATACACACTTGACTGGAAGACTGGTTGAAATCTATAAACTCCTTAAGTGGAAAAACTGGGCATAGACATGTTTACACATAGTATGTCTGTGCTTTCCTGAGCATGTTACAGATACATGGAAAACTTTATGCCACTCTAGCTAAAACAAATACAATTGCAGCGTTCTATATTATGTCCTAAGGTGATAAGAATAAAGCACATATAAACTCACCTCTGCTGTTCCCTAGGCATGAGCTTGCATATCAAAGCAGTAGTTGTGTTTTTTACCATACTGGAGATTTAGGCAGACACCATGTATTTAAGCCAAGACAAGTTGCTGTCGGTCTCATTTAAGTAACCTGCCCCACAGTTCTTTCCCTCCCCTCATATGCCCATAGCAAGATGCCCCTGTAGCCTACCCTAACCCTTGGCACAGCTACCAGTCACTTTACAAAAAAAAGCAGCAAAAGTAATGGTCAGTGGAAAACTTTCCACACACTGCAGTAGTTAATAAGAGTGAATAAACAACTGCTGCATAGCAACCCATCAGGGCAGCCTCAAAGAAACTGCAAAGGATTTCAGTAGGAAGGCAGAACCTCTCATTACTGCAAGTGCATTTGCATAACTTTATGACATGTGTGCCTTAAAGAGACATGAACCTATATTTGGGAGCCTCAGGCACTGCAGCTTTGTTTACAGTATTCTTGCAAAACCTTAACAATGTTTGTACTATTTTATACGTATTCATTCCACTTCTAATAGCAACTCTATGGATCATGAATGTAATATGAGCACAAAAATAGCAAATTTGCACTAAATTGCGTAGTGTTTTAGTGCCCATAAATGTTGCAGTGAAATAAAATCATCACCGTTAGCAAACAACTTCTTCAGTGACTTTAGGTAAATGACCTTTTCCTGAAACTATACTCAGAGTCAACTCGAAACTTTATCTGACAAGCTGACTAGAAACTGAGAACATCTTCTCTTGTTATGTTATACTTCCAGAGTTCTTACCTCCCCAATTCATTTCAGCTTTAATTACATTATTATTTTTTTTTTTATTATTATTTCACATTTATTAAATGGGTAGATGGGTTGCTTTGTTAATTCTTTTCAGCACTGACCCACTTCCTTTTATTCCTATAAATTATCTTTCTCTAAAGGATAACTACTTTACTCTTAACAGGTGTTATTTTATTGTGAAAATAAATTAGTCAGATTGTTGGTCAGCCTTGCAAATATATACTGACCAGAAACAATAACAATGATCAGGTGCAAGCCAGAGAGTAAGTTACTGATAAAATTAGGATGAGGAGACTGTTACAAACAGGTTAGCATTGCAGTACAGCAAAAATGACAAAACTAAGTATGATACTTAATGAGGAAATCTGCATAATAAGAAATGACAAGCTATAACGTATATAATTAAATTAAATCCATAATCTGCTATGGCATTAGTTTAACAATTAGAAAATAATATTTTCTCTTGGTGGAAAAAGCTACAGAAGATATACTATCTTAGTTTGTAGCTGAAAGACAAAACATAGTTTGTGATGGCACTGTAGCAGATAAGAACCACAAGGCTGTCCTCGAATGTTCACTGTTTATTAGATAAATTATCAGGTTTTACTCACCCAAGATATTAATCAGCTTCCCCCATTCCTACACATTGCAGTCTTCATACAGGTGGTCTTGGATATTAAATCTAATCACTGTTTTAACTTGTTGTGTGCTCAGGAAGATTTTGTTTTCTTGTCTGTTTGTTTGCTTGTTTTAGTTAAGTGGGGCAGAACACTGTTCCACGTGGACCTTTATCAAACTCAGCGTGGCACCACTGTCTGCCTAAGTGACTTGCTAAAAGGTTGAAGGCCTTGTGAAACTAGTTGGCACATTTAGACTCTATATGCTAAAACAAATACATTAAACCCTCTAGTATATGTTTTAACTACAGTTTAATAATGTTCTTCAGTTTCTATTTGATGGAAAACACATACCAAAATCTTCACTGCAAGTACAGGTAAGAAAGTGAGGTGAAGAAGATGTAACATTGAAAACAACAAAAACTCATCAACCTGACCAATCATAATGTTCCTTGATTCAAATGTCACACCCAGAATGTTGCACAGGCAAGACTAAGCCTTTCAAATAATAGAGAACTTTGAGCAAACAACTAACTGCTGATAGTAAGCGTGTTTGGTTCTTGCCTCAGGCACTTTCCTTCTTTTGTTTTCTACACTGTCAGATGTAACAATGTACACACTAAAAACAAAGAGATAGCAACACATACTAAGTCTGATGAATGGATTTGTTTCTTTGTTGCTAGTGGAATAATTCTGATTCTGTTAGAGTGCATAGCCCAGAAAATCATGCAGATTACTGACTCTGATCTGGAGAAAGAGAAGCACAGTCAGGAAGTGGTATTTTATTTGTCTTATGTTTATGTGTTAAAACAATCAGAAAATCGTCCAGCTCAACTAATCTTAGACACAAGATGGAGTTATAAACATGGCATGGCCAAAGCTGCCAATCTCTTACCTTGGGAATCAGAGGCAAAGCTGAAAATAGTGAGGTGCAAGGGTTCAAAAATCAGGGTCAGATTTTAAATATAACCACTAGTCATTCAGAAAGTTGCTGTAACAAGGATGCTCCTGTTAATATATATTTTCTAAACATTATCATAGGATCATAGGATTTTTTTAGGCTATTGGCCCTGAGGCCCTTATAAGCCTAGCCAAGAGTTTAGCCCATGTTTAGACAGATCAGTTCCCGATGCCCCTGTCCAGCAGGGACACAGGTAGAATCCCATCCAGTTGTCCAGGTTGTGCTTAAAAAGGGGTAAAGAAGTATTCTGCTTGACATGGAGAGAGAGTCTATTCCACAGATGGGGGAGTCTCTGGGACACAAATCTGTCCTGCCAACAAGTCCTATTGATGTCACAGACCAGGGTGAGGCAGCACGTGCAGATGAAAAATGATCTCACTAACATTATTTGTCATTATTTAGGTATGATACTGCTTTGTCACAAACACATTTATAAGGGTAGAGCAAAACTGGAGACAAATGTAGAAGAAGGTAAAAGACAGAGGAATGACCACTCAGAGCTTTAGAGAAGCACTCAGCAGCTATATGAAAAGCTGACAGCCTAGCAGTAAAGGTTGGGGTGGAATTTATGGGGGAACTAGGAAAATATATGGGAATGTATAAAACACATTACTTACGTGTACATAGGGGCTGTGCCCCCCACCCCTCACTTTTATATTCTCACTCCAAGATCGCACTACATTGGGAAAAATGGAATATTCCCTTATCCCCACTGTGCTATGATTTCAGCAACAGCCATTTCTCCACGTTTTTTTTTTCCCTTTTTTAGCACACGTTCACAAAAGTGCTTTTTTGATGAAAAGCACTTTCACGAAAGTGTGCTTGGCCATTTCACTTTCGGTGAAACGGAAATTCGATAAACAGTATGGCTCCCATATATACATACATATGTATGAGTCTTTAACAGACACTTGAAGTATCATCAAAACTTGGAATGGCTATCATACACTCAGAACAGTTCAAGTCACAAAGATTTGAATACACAATACTTTAAATCACAAAAGACACAAAGAAAAACAAAATCCAGTTTTTTGCAGGGAGCAAAATTTATGAGGCAAAATCAGGGACATTCTGCAAAATCAGGACAGGTGAGAGGTATCACAGTATGCAAATGACTGAATTACTGCATGCAAATGAGACTCAGCACAGTTGCAAATGATGAAATCAAACATGGAGGAGTGAGCTTGGGACATAAATTTAGTGCGAACAGCCACAGTGCTAATCTGTACTGAATGCCAGGATTTCTTGATTAAATGGACCTTCGTTCACATTATTAAGCTGCGGGTAGCAGCAGCCATAGGTAAGTAGTAAGTGTTAGTACCCATTATTGAAGACAGTACCCACAATGTTGTGCACTGTCACACTCACATCACAGATGGGTCTGCCAATAGTTGATATACCTCCATCACCATGACCAGGATATGGTCAGTCACTATCATGTAGGCAGAGATACCACCTGGAAGTTAGTAGACATGCCGCCCATGCATGGAATTCATGGAGATGCAAAGACTGCCTATCCTAGAGGGCCTTTAGGTTTTTGTAGCATTAACCATCCTTGCTAATGGGACCTTTCCGTATCCAACAGCGACATATTTAGAATTTCACAGACATAAGCCTCATAGATCCTACACTGGTTCCTAGATGCAATGCCACAGCATGTTAAAGAGCATAGAGAGTTTCCATGGATAGGAAAAGAGACAGCCACCATACTATGTGGCATTCTACAACATAGCCAAATTTTCTTAGGTCCTGGAGGCCTACGACTACACTCATATTGTCATCAAATCAAAGTGTCAGTGGTGCAGCAGGTAACACACTCACCTTTTCTGCTGGAAGACCAGAAGGCTGAAGATTTTATTATCACTACAGGTGATTTTATTGTTCACACAGCAATGCAGCATTAAGGAGTGCTGCACTACTGAGTGTGTCATCCTTTGGAAGAGACATTAAACTGAGATCCCATCTGATGAGCTGGTGATAGCTCAGGTGGATATAAAAGATCCCGCAGCAGCTATCAGAAAGAGTAGGGGAGGTTCCCTCATATTCCAGACAAATTTCATCTAATGGTAAAAATACCACCTCAGATCTTCCCTGAAAAGAGGCTTCTACCTTGTGGGACTACCCTGGTCAACAAATGATAACAGTGCAGTGGTACAGCAGTTTGCATTGTTGCCCCACAGCAAGAGGTTCTCCAGTTTGATTCTTGGCTGGGGTGCCTTCTGTGTGGAATCTGCATGTCCTCCATTTGTTTATGTAGGTTTCCTCTGGGTGTTCTGGTTTCAACCCACATTATAAAGACACGCATCTGAAGCATTTCTCCCAGGGCCTCCTCTGAAAATTGGCTCATTCCATGTCAGAATTTCACAGTAAAAAAGTGTTAAATAAATAAATAATCCCAAGTTCTCCACATGGTGCCTAGTATATTACCTGGAAGGGTTTCTACTCCATAAACTGCCAGGTGGTGAGCACTGCAGAGGCCATCATATACAACATAGTGTGCCATCCAGGCACTGCAGAGGTTATCATATACAATATATCAGTGTGCCATCCAGGCATTGCAGAGGTTATCATATACAATATGTCAGTGTGCCATCCAGGCATTGCAGAGGTTATCATCTACAATATGTCAGTGTGCCATCCAGGCACTGCAGAGGTTATCATATACAATACATCAGCGTGCCATCCAGGCATTGCAGAGGTTATCATATACACCATATCAGTGTGCCATCCAGGCACTGCAGAGGTTATCATATACAATACGTCAGTGTGCCATCGAGGCACTGCAGAGGTTATCATATACAATATGTCAGTGTGCCATCCAGGCATTGCAGAGGTTATTATATACAATACGTCATTGTGCCATCCAGGCATTGCAGAAGTTATCATATACAATATATCAGTGTGCCATCCAGGCAGTGCAGAGGTTATCATATACAATACGTCAGTGTGCCATCCAGGCATTGCAGAGGTTATCATATACAATACGTCATTGTGCCATCCAGGCACTGCAGAAGTTATCATATACAATATATCAGTGTGCCATCCAGGCATTGCAGAGGTTATCATATACATTAAGTCAGTGTGCCATCCAGGCACTGCCTATTATTCCCACATCTGGCACACATGATCATTACCAGCATATATTGTAGGGAGACATCCCACAGGATCATCTAGTGGGTAGATTTAGACATTGTCAACTACATACTTCAGAATATGCTGGTCCCATTGATGTAGGCAGCAGGCTAGTCATAATGGTGTCCAGTATGTTGAAGATGATGCAGGATATGTCTTGGAGCCATGGCTGATGGCCCCAGCTAACACCCCCATACCATGTCTGAGATGGCATTCAACATTGCAAATTCACTCCCACACATGTTTGGACTCCTAAATATATGCTTTCACTGCCTGGCTACATCTGGTGGTACACTGCAGTCAGTGAGTTATTCATTGTGTGTTACACCATATATTGTATGGTAATGATTACATCTTGGGAACATCACTTTACTGTTTGACAGATCTGTAGCAGCAGTGAAGGAAAAAGTCAAAGTAAACTTTGTTGTCATTCAGAACTCACACAAGTGAATGAAATTCCGTGTTTCCAGACTCAATGTGCAGACAACATATAGAGTATTTTCACAGACATTTATATATATATATATATATATATATATATATATATATATATATAGATATATATATATATATATATATATATATATATATATATATATATATATAGATATATATAAATATAAATATAACACCTAGCTATTACATCAATGACATGCAGGTAGACAGACTAATACTGCACATTAATTAGAAACACATTTTAACACTTTTCGCAGTGAACACTTACTTGCATGAGACTTTAGTATTGCACAGGTACTTGGTTAAGACATTGCATTGATCCTTGCACAGAAAGAGACATTTAGGTATTGCACTGTGGACATTAGAGTATTGCACTATGGTTAATTTACAAATTTGTAACATGTATTGCACTGAAAGAAGAGATATTTTATTGCATTGCTGCTGCTCTAGATGGCCTATAAGTTAACAGTCATGGTGAATATTGCACTAAGTGTTAGATGAGACTAGTAACCAGGTTAATGCACAGTTGATGCAAGCTTCTACAGTTTCTACTAACCCAGGCGGCCATCATGGAGCAGATTACTAGAGTTACTAGAGTTCTTCAGCCTAATGACATTAAGGAAGAAGCTGTTCCCGAATCTCGTTGTTCTGCAACGTATGCTTCGGAAGTGCTTTCTGGATGACAGATGCAGGAACAGTCTGTAAGTAGGGTGAGCACAGTCTTTATTCCTCTGGCCCTGCTGAGACATCTGGATAAATACAAGTCATGGACAGATGGTAAGGTGGTCTTGGTGACCCTCTTGGCTGTCTTCACCATTCTCTGGAGGGATCTGCGCTCAGAGGTAGAGCAGCTTCCCTACCAAACTACGAGATTGTTCATCAGGATGCTTTCTATACTACCTCTGTAGAAGGTAGTGAGAACTCTTGATGGGAGATTCGCTGTCCTCAACCTCCTAAAAATGTGCGATCTCTGGTGTCCTTTCTTGACTATGGCATTTGTATTGCTGTTCCAAGACAAGTCCTCATCAATATGCCCTCCCAGAAACTTCATGCTTCTCACTCTTTCCACTGTTTCCTGATTGATGGTGAGGTGAGAATGTTCCTTGCGAACTTTCCTGTAGTCCACAATTATCTCTTTTGTCTTGTTTATGTTTAGTGCTAAGTTGTTAATTCCACACCAGGTAATCAGTTGTTCCACCTCATCTCTATACCCTGTTTCATCACCGTTACTAATGAGGCCCAACACGCTGTGTCATCAGCAAACTTGATGATGTGATTTGTATTGTACCTGGCTGTACAATCATGTGTTAGCAGGGTGAACACCAAGGGACTTAGTACACATCCTTGTGGGACTCCAGTGTTAAGAGTGATGCTATCTGAGGAGTTATTTCCTGCACACACTTTCTGAGGTCTGTCTGTGAGAAAGTCAAGAATCCAGTTACAAAGTGGAGTGCTCATGCCTAGTTAGAGTAGCTTCATTACCAGATAAAAAGGGATGACCGTGTTAAAAGCTGAGCTGAAGTCAATGAATAGTACCCTTGTGTAGGTGTTTTTATTCTGAAGGTGTTCCAGCAGTAGATGGAGTGCAAGAGAGATAGCCTCTGACATAGAGCGGTTTGCTCAGTAAGCAAACTGCAGAGGGTCAAGATCAGCAGGCAGCCCAGATGTTATGGCGCCCATGACCAGCCTTACAAAGCACTTCATCACTATGGAGGTGAGGGCTACAGGACAGTAGTCATTTAGGCAAAATGGTGGAGACTTATTTGGTAATGGAATGATTGTCATGATCTTGAAGCATTTCGGAACAATTTACTGATTCAAAGAATTATTGAAGATATCTGTGAGGACATTTGTTAGTTGAACTGTGCAGTCCCTGAGCACTCACCCTAGGATGTTGTCAGTCCCAGCCACTTTTCTCGGGTTAACCCTGTGCAGTGTCCTCTGGACATCAGCTGGATTGAGGGTGAGCATCTTCTCATTATGGCCGATGGGCATTTTCTTTGCTCTTGTTCGGTTCCCTTCTTCGAATCTGCTGAAGTAGACATTCAGCTTATTTAGGAATTCCTTGTTGTCCTCACACTGTGAAGACAGGGGTTTGTAGTCAGTTATGGACTGAATATCTTGCTATAGGCACCTGGGGTCATTTTGGTCAGAGAAGTAGCTCTGGAGCTTTCTGCCATAGGTGCATTTTTCTTCCCTCACGCCAGTCTTCAGATTCGCTGGACTCTGAAGAAGGAAGAGTCCAGCGCAGTATTGTCAGATGAACCAAATGCAGCAACATCCCATCCAAGCTGGAGACAGGCACAGTCTGTAGTAGCACTAACAAAGAAGCACCATCTGGTCCACAACTATGGGTCATGACATGGACAAAACACATTAACACACCCAGGCTATGCATTACAATCCACTGCCTTGTTATGCTGTGCATCAGACATCACTTACCCATGCAGGCCCGGGGGGGGGGGTGAGCAGGGTACAGTTATCATTTGCACAGGTAGGCTGAAACACTGACAGGTGACTGCAATGCTACCATAGGTGTAAGGATCACAGGAAGTGGATGTGGCAGCCACTCAAACAGGTAGCAGATTCTGATGAGCCATGAATTACATTTTGCTTTCTGTGTCATGAACATTGGCCAGGTGTATCGTGTGGCCATACAGTGTCAGGGCTGGATGCATTCTGCATGAAGAATAATGCTACACTTTGGGAGCATGTACAGGAACCCCATTAAGACTCCTCACATTGGAAGCAAATATATGTATGGCATCCATGAACCTGAGGACAGCTACTGCTAGCATGGTTACTCAGATAGCCAACAGGGGATAAGGATGTTGTGGAACTTCAGGATCACCAGCAGCCAGCTTGTTGGGACATCCCTGCAGTGGAGTCTGATGAGAAACAGCCCCAACCAGGAGATTGGCCATGGAGATGTGGCACATGGCATCTGCAGTGGTGACAGTGATGCAGTTTCTGGAACAGTGTTTGCTGTCTGTGTAGGCCTGTCCCCAAAGGAGGAAGAGCCTACTCTAGAAGGAGTAAGTGCAGGACAAAAGAAACTAAAGTCAGGGAAACCAGAAGGCTCAGATGAAGTCACAGCTGATATGATCAAGATGTTGGGTGTGCTAGGGGAAAATGGTTCCTAAGAGTACTCATTGCTGCCTGAAAAGAAAGGCGTATCCCCGCTGACTTAAGAATAAACATTCTAGAGCCAATGCAGAAGAAGAAAGGGGGCATTCACAACTGTGGACAGTACAGAGGTATCAAATTCCACTTTTGATATTTACCTGCCACTGATAAATTTACATCACTGCCACATTGTTGCACCAGGTGCTGAAGTGAATAGGAACACTTTCTCTCAATGCTGATAGAGACAATATTTAGAGATTTGATATAAACATTTCTTAGACTGTACATTGAAATATCACATTGTAATGCTTAGTATTAAGTAGGAGCATCATTTGGAGTGATGCTACAAAACTCTAAGGTATTACTGTTTGTACTTGTTAAAATGATACACAAAACCAAACCAGACATTACCAAAACCAGGCAGAATAAGAATAGATTACATTGATGTTTCATGTAAAGGGTATATGGTACCAGATCAAAAAACAACAGCAGCCTTGTGAGTTAAATGATTAATCATATACAGATTGGATAAGTGCATAGCTCTCAACCGCTTAGTTCAAGAAGTCTGGACAAAGCTTAAGATAATGGGTGGACAAAGGCCCAAAAATAGGGACAGATTTTAAATATCGCTCTTATAAACTTAGAAAATTGCTGGATTAACAGGATTTGTGTAAGCATGCATTTTTTGAAGGATATGAAGTCTGAAACTTAAATATATGCCATTATTTTGTGAATTCATTCCTCAGTGATTTGCCAGAAAACCACAAATTGTATGAGAAACAGACCAAAAATATGAGGCAAAAATTTGGAACATCTGCAGAAATCTGGACTGTTAAGAGGTACGGCCAAGTGTAGTGTGAGACATAAGAATAAAAGGTCTTTTGGTATCTAGTAAACTATGGCAACATTTAGGTGTTTTTTTTTGGGGGGGGGGGCGGTGCATGTGTGTATGTGCCAGTCTGTCTGTCTGTGCATTTGTACATACATTTCCGTATGCATTCCAGGATATAGAAAAACATGTACATCACAGCATGCTTTTCAGTCATAGAACAGAAAAATAGAATCTTCTTCCTGGTGCATTGTCTAAGCTACTCTAAGCATCATTTCCAGATTAATTTAATCACAGCTGAGGAGACACCGTTCTTTGTTGGAGGAACTTCTTACCTATATGTAAACCAAGCCACCTTCAGATCAGTGGTGGTATAGTTGACAGTGAAAGACATTCAAGAACTCCTGAATATGAGATGTAAAGGCTTGGTAAGACAAGTCTGAGAATAGGGTCCAAAGAAAAGAGGACAAAAAATTTAATGAAAAAGGAAGGGGGGAGATGCTGTCATATTGCCATCATCCTTACTGTAGACAGCATAGAAAAATGAAAGCTGATACGAGAGTCAGGTGAGTAAATTTGTAAAAAATTCCTGATTATCTTCAGTGTAGGAGCTGTCAATATTCTTGGACCTGCTATAGTTTGGCCCCATGAACTGGATGGTGGGGATTAAACTTCAGGAAAATTAAGGTCACCAAGAGTAGATAAGGAATTAAAATGAAACAAGCTGATGAATAAAAGCACTCTAGAAACAGAATCTGTATAGGATAAATATAGTTATCAATTCTGTTAATCTTCCTACCCTTGGATATATTGTTGGGCCAAGCTGTCCAGTAATTTAACTGGCTCATGCCTGCATCTGTCTACATTAGTAACAATTGCAAATCTCTATGGTTTAGGGTACATTTGTTTTGTTGTTTTGAAAACTAGTAAATTATATAAATCACATTTCTGTGTCTGAAATTATGTACTAGTAGGATAACTGTGTGGTTGTTAGGGTAAAACTAGGATGGAATCCAATAAAATAATAATGAGCCAGCAACTGTATGCTGAAAAAATATAAAAATATATTTATTGAATTACATGAAAAAAGAACAAAAAGAACAGACCGGTTTTGGCTAGAATAATTTCATAGCCTTCATCAGTGTTAATACAAAGAGCAATCACTTGTTCCTTTTATATAATAATATAAATTGATTATATACCGTGATTGGTTACCTCATAAATATTCATTTAATCCCGGTGGTAAAAGTCCAACCATTTTTCTGATCCATTTCTTCTCCTTTGTATCCAAAAGGGAATGATATCCCGCTTTGTTTGATCTTTCACCCAAACTTCTGTCAATAATCATAAAATTAAATGATGCTGTGGGGTGTTTAATGGTATGTTTACACAGAGCATTGCTAGTTCTTTTATGTTTAATATCACTTAGATGCTCAGAAATCCGCAATCTAAGTGGCCTGGATGTCTGTCCAACATAAAATGCAGAGCAACTACATGAGGTCAAATAAACCAGCCAGTCACTACTACAATTTGCAAAAAATTCCATATCAAAAACCACACCACAATTTCCACTAGAAAATTGTTTGGACTTGGTCACCTTAGGGCACACAACTACATATGGCAGGAACACCAATCCATTGATGGATATTGTAAAGAAACATTGGAATATACTATTGGCTGACAACACCTTAGTACAATATCTTGGGGATACATGTCAGTTTTCATTTTGCAAAGGCAAGAACCTGGGTTCACATTTGAGTCACTACAAATGGCCACACATGTCTGCTTCTACTGATAGCATTCAAACAACACTCTCTGGAGATAGACTGACTGGATGTATGCCCTATGGTCATTGTAGCTACTGCAATAAGGTAGAAGCGGTTGAGTGGGTAGAAGTTTATATGAAAAATAAAAAAGCTCCACAAAGGGATATTGACCTGGCAACTGAGTTAACTGATATTATACTTTCCAACAACTTTTTTATTTTTAACAACAAGATCTATTTACAAAAACATGGAGTTGCTATGGGCTCCCCTTGCGGAGCGAGCATGGCGAACATGTTTATGGCTCAATGGGAAGAATATTTTGTATTCAATAATTCTGAAATTTACACTTCCTTCACTCTTTATACCAGATTTTTAGACGACATCTTTGTGATTTTTAAAGGAAATGAATCACAAGCTAGACAAATGATAGATTACTTTAACTCTACTACACCATTTTTTAAATTTACTTACACTTTTCACACTACTAGTATTGACTACTTGGACATGAATATAAAAAAAGATATAGTAAATAGGAGATATGTTTCCAAAATTTATAGAAAACCTACATATTGCAACTCCTATTTACATTTTTCTAGTGCACACCCTTACAGGCAAAAATGTTCAATAGTGAAAGGTCAACTCATTAGAGCCGCAAGGATGTGTACTAATGAAGATGACTTTAATTCTGAATGTCAACTCTTAAGAGACATGTTTTACAATAGAGGCTACCCGGTTAGTTTAATAAATGACTTAACTGAAGAAATCGTAAACAAAAGGGGTAGAGGTATAGTTCAACCACTCTTGACCTCACCTTCCGTTGTCATTGATGTTAACCTGGTAGAGTCACCTCCTAGCCAGGTTGCCATTGACAGAATTGGCCAGTCACCCAGTATTGTTTATAGAAGAGGTACTAATTGAAATTAAAAGCATTAAACCTACTTCTAGACTTACTGGAACCTTTATGTGTGGAGCATGTAAGATGTGTAAATACATAAAACAGGTAACTCCTTTAGAGTATTGAATACTTGTAAATTTTACATCAACCATAAGTTGAATTGTGAGTCCAAGAGTGTTGTTTACTTAGCTTCCTGTACCTTATGTCCGGCTTTCTATATAGGGAAAATGGACAGGAAGCTTCGTGAGAGAATTTAAGAAAACTCTTATGCGATTAGCAAAATTAAAACAGAAAATGCTTTAGCAAAACATTTTCATTAAATGGTGGACATAGTTTCATGTTCCAAGCTATTGACCAGGTACTTCCTGACATTAGAGGTGGCCCATATGCAGTACTATTAGAGGTACGAGAACTAGAATGGCAGTTAGCACTTAATGCTTTCTGCTTGCCTGGTTTGAATGAGAATTGTAATATTTCATGTTTGCTTAAATTAAGAAATCTTACACGATAGTGTATTTTTAACTTTTTATTAATGATATTAATATAATCCTTGTATATTGTATACTGATCGCATACACACTTTTTATTTGAGGTAGTATGTAAGTTTTAAGATTTACTTCAATAGTGTTTGAATTATTGTGCTTTGCACCTTTAATTCATTGCTGCTATTAGTCACATGACTTCATGCTACATGGTTCAAATGCTGTAGAAACTGTGTAACTGTTGTTTGTCTGTGTGTCTGAAGAAGTTACTTTACTTAAAGTGACGAAAACATGAGAGAAACAATTTTATTAAATTGACTTTACGTTAAAAGAAAGTGTTTTTTGGGGATTAACATCTTTTTCTGCTGGCTACTGTTGGGCTCCTGTTCTGTTTTGGATTATTTATTTATTTATTTATTTTTGCAATTGCAGATTCTGAGGTAATCACACATTCTAAAGCAAAAGCTTCTGTTGTAAATGAGTTGAAATCCACTGACTACTGAATAAGACAAACTCATAACTCATTCAGCTAAGTTTAATTCAGAAAACTGTTACACATTTCATGTTTCTGTTCATTCAAGCACAGAGATTAAGGCACAACTGATAGCAAGTGAGTACAACTGGGTGGTTCGTCATTTAGGCTTCATTGTTAAAAATAGAAAACACACCCTCCATCTGACAACCATCATGTAATTCTAGAGTTCTGCTGAATTCCAAGGTGTCAATTAGAATGCCATTCAAACGTGCCCAAAGCATTACTGACAACAGTTAAAAGTGTATGTGTGTGTGTGTGTGTGTGTGTGTGTGTGTGTGTGTGTGTGTGTGTGTGTGTGTGTGTGTGTGTGTGTGTGTGTGTTTGCATGAAAGCAGAAGATTGTTGCCACCGCTGCTGTTGCTGTGAAAACAGTGTCCCGTGCCTTTTAGCATACACTTTACATTGTGGACTCATATTATTGTTATGGTCTACAACTTTTAACAATGTTCAAACTGCTTTAGATACATGAGGAGAAAATGTGATGCAGGATTATCTTTACTCTCTCATCTGTAATACAATAACCTATTTGTTACTTAAACGGGGAGGTGTAGAAGGACAAAGAATACTGAAAAGAATTATATTTAGAACCACTGGCAAAGAAAATAAGGGACTCAGAAATTCAAGGATATAATTGGTATGGTAGTCCAGAAATGCTGTCGCTATTTGCAGATGATATTATTTTATACCTAACAAAACCAGAAAAGGGCATTTCAGTGTTGTGGAATATTTTGAGAGAGTTTCAGATCTTTTCAGGATACATAATTAATTAAGTTTAAACAAAGGCAATAGCTGTTAATTTATGTACCCACACACATACTGGTTCAGCAATATCATATTTATGGGATATGATAAAATGATGTACTTATGAGTTTGGATAAAAATGATTCTGGTGTGGCAGCTAAGGATTTGTGGGAAGAAACCAAACCAAACCTAATACAAAAACTGAGAAATTGGAAGCTCTGTTGTATGGATATGGATAGTAAGATACAAGCAGTTAAAATGTTTTTATTCCCGTTAGTCTTATACATAGGTCAGGCATATTTTTTATCAATCAGAAGAGCAGTTGTGGATAGCAATTAATAAAGAACTGAAGGATTTTATCTGGGAGGGGAAGACAGCAAGAGTCAAGTGGGATAAGCCGATTCTTCCAATAGAGCAAGGCAGACTGGGATTACTTGATTTGAAGGGGTATTACAGAGCTATACACTTAAGAATCCTATCCTAAAAACCTGTAATTCAAAGTGGAAAGGGATGATGATGAAACAGGGGCGACGCTCAATAAACAAGTAAAGACTAGGATTTGGATGCAGATCTTTAAGGAGAATAACAATACTCATATAGAACACTATATTTATAAAGTAGCAGAAAGTATTCTATGAACTAAGCCAATATGGGAATTGAGAAACAAGATTCTGCCGATAGGAATGACAGCAATTAGGATTACAGACAATAGGCAAGAGAGGGCTGGAATTTACTGTAGAAAACTGGCAAAAGAACCAAAGTATTGGGAGCAAATAACTAGACTGGGAAAGGTAATAGAATGGGAAGACGCCAAGAATTTATTTTGACTGCAGGTTAGAGATTGTCTTCCCTATCAAGGGTTGATATCAGAATACAGGCTAAGAGAAAGAAATAGGGAGGTCCTAAACAAAAGACCAGCACTGGTAGAGTTTTTAGTAGAATCTAGAACAGAAGTTGTTGTTACAAAAAAAATAATTAGTACAGCATATACAATATTGCATGATAACTATACAAATCAAGCAGGGGAGGTTAGAAAGGATTGGGAAGAGAGATTAGATAAGCAATTCACAAATAAACAATGGAGAGATATATGCATGTCTTCCAGTCCCAAATATGCAAGAAAATCTAGAAGATTTAGGATTTTTGCTTGGAAGTGTTTACACAGGCATTTTTATACCCCAAGTAGACTCCAGAGAATTTTTCCTTAGGTAGACACCAAATGTTGGAGGTGTGATGGGCAAGAAAGAGATAATTGGAAACATGTCTTTTGGGAGTGTAATGAGTTGACAGACTTTAAAGATTCCTTGCAGACTACTATATCAGAGATACTAGGTGAGCACATTAGTATATCTAGGGAAATTAATTTTTTGAGCTATGGTACAGAATCGGAATTGTGTAGACATAGTAAGGCCTTGCTGAATCAATTATGATGACTGCCAAAAAAGGCAATTACAAGAAAATGGAAATTAAAGTCTAAACCAACTGCACTAGAAGTAATGAATATAGTAGCAGAGATAAATGGAATTGGGGTCTCTATAAAAGGGTAAGAGCAAATTACATAAAAAATGGGAATTGTGGGAACAATACATGCAGGGAAGGAATGAGGTTTAAAAGAAAGCAGGATTTGAATGAGCTATGTAATGTTTGACTGGCAATGATTGGGCAGATTATAAGTGATGTATAATATTTGCAACTAAAATTATGTCAATATGGTTTGTTTTCATTTATATAAATGTAAGATTTCCCGTGTCATAAGTGATAATTTAATAAAAATGTTTCTTGTTAAAAAAAGAACTACAAAACAGAGCAAGCAGATAGTTAGATGTTGAACTTCTACATGGCAGAAAAAGATGCAGATGCAAATACAAATATAGGCAACACACACACATACACACACACACACACACACACACACACACACACACACACACACACACACACACTTAGCAGAAATAGTATGTAAATATTCAAGTGTGCTACTCTGCTGGCTACATCTCAGTCTGTCTAGATGTGGTCCCTGGGACTGTGTTGCTTTGAGTGAGCACTGAGATATTTACTTCAGAAGAACAGCTTTCATTTGGATCATGAGGCTGATGCAGACTATAATATCACAATGTCAGCAAAATATGCAATGACTGCGTATTAGTTCACTCAGATTTATCTGTTAGCCCCCCCCACCCCACCCCACACACACACACACACACACCAGCTGCCTTAGTCCAATTTTCTTTAACAGGTACTAGATGTTGCCCACTTTAATTTAAAACTCTATGATACAGTGCCACACTGAGTGAATTCCAGGCTCTGCGACTCTTTTCCTAATGAAATGTCTCCTACCTTTCATTTTCATTTCCCCTGCTTTTCGTCTGTATCTTAGTCAAGGTGTACTGCAGTCTTTGTCACAGGGAGGTGCAGACAATAAGTATGCATTCTTGAAGTTGTGGCATGGGCATAAGAAAAACATAATTGGAAGCCCAAAAATTATTTACAGAAAAGTGAAACAGAGAAATAGTATCTACAAAAATGAGTTTTTTTATCATACACACAACAAAGTTTGGAGGGAAAATATAAAATGGGAGCTATACTAAGAACTCACTTTATAGAGCTTTGTCACAAAGCAACTTGTAAAGCAGCTGCAATTCAGACAAACAATTGTTAAAGTTAGGAAAAACACCTAACTCTATAAATAAAATATATTTTGGTGTGTGTGTGTGTGTGTGTGTGTGTGTGTGTGTGTGTGTGTGTGTATAAATATATATATATATATATATATATATATATACACGTGTGTGTGTGTGTGTGTGTGTGTGTGTGTGTGTGTGTGTGTAAAATATACAAATTTAAATATACAGACACTAAGAAGTACACAATAAAAATGTTTAGTTAAGAAGACAAAATCAATATCTGTTCTTCAAACTGCATATTTGCTCAAAGAACTATAAGGATAATGAAGATGAAGAACTGTAAAACTTTGTTTATAAACAAATAACCCATGCCCGTGGAATTTATTGTGCAACCTCTCTAGCCCACATAGGTCTGCAGCCAGCATCCTAAGTAACTACCCCCGTAGCTTAAATCACCACCATCACTCTGTCTCTCTACCAGCCACAGCTTATTTTTATACATGTTCTGTGACACTCACTACCTCAAGGAATACAAAAGTCATACTACCTTCTCAATGAAGTAATTCATCCTCACCACCATTCTGAACAGTGACCCTTCTCTCATCCAGGCATGGTCTATGATTCCTTGAGTATCCATAACTCATTTATTTTCTTACACAGTTTTCATTTTATTAACCATCTGGACCTACAAGAAGACTCATTTACAGAAGAGAATTTACAGAAGACCCATTTACAGAAGAGACGTATAAACTATACACTGGAATTGATGCCGACAGAGTTTATAGTCATTTAGAAGAAAACTCAATTATGGCAATAGAACAAAAGGGCAATAAAAGAAGGTCAGATGGAACAAAAGATCATGGGCAATAAAAGAAAGTCAAATGAAACAAAGGATTATTTGTTGTTAAATAAAGTCATAATGGAGAACTGTAAAAGGGGAATAATTTAAGTATGGCATGGACTGACTACAAAAAAGCATTTGATAGTATCCCACATTAATGGATAAAAGCGTGCTTAAAAATGTATAAGATACACCCTACACTGATCAACTACATTACAGTGACCATGAAACAGTGCCAGACTGCTTTGCAATTAAGCCACGATAAAGGCCAAATTATTACTCCAGGGATAAAAATTCAAAGGGGGATATTCCAGGACGACTCTCTGTCACCACTGCTGTTCTGCCTTGCCCTTAACCCATTAAGCTGTCTACTTAACAGCTTAGGCCATGGCTATAATTTGGCTCCTAGAAAACAACAAAGTGTAAAGACTTCTCATCTTCTCTTTGGCGACGATTTAAAACTGTATAGCTCATCAAATGAGGAACTGAAAGCACAACTGCAAGTTGTCAAAACTTTTTCAGATGATATAAGAATGTCATTTGGTTTTGATTAAATGTGCAAAAGCAACCTTTAAAGAAGGAAAACTGTAGCACCAAGAAAACATCAGTTTGGGACAAGAATGTGATATAAAAGAACTTTAGCAAGAGGGAGTGTATAAATATTTGGGAAATGATGAAGGATCAAAAATAAAACATGAACAAATGCAAATAAAACTTAGTAAGGAATACGGTAGCGTTGTCGCCTCACAGTAAGACGTTGTCCTGTTCGATTCTCAGCTAAAGAGTCTTCTGTGTGGAGACATGCGTGAATGGGCGTACCTTCGTTGAAGGTTGTGTGTGAGGGCTGGCAACTCAGCACGTAAAAATCTACTGTCAATCATTAGCGGACCGGAGTTCTGCTGTGGCGACCCCTAACCGGGAAAAGCCGAAAGACACAACAACAAATTAGAGGACTTAAATTAATCCTGAAAACAGTGTTGACAGCTAGGAACAAAATTCAAGCTATAAACCAATTTGCTCTTCCTGTCCTAACATAGTTTTTGATTCACTAGCCCCAAAACATGTTGGATAGATTAGATAGGAAAACAAGAAGGATGCTTCATGCTCACCAAATGATTTATAAAAATCAGTGCATACCAAGATTATACATTCCCTATTCTGAAGGAGCGATGGGCCTCCTTGAAATTGATTACATGTATAGATCTGCAGTCTAGGGACTCCACACATATCTGCTGACCTCACAAGACCCAAATGTAGTAAAAGATTTGAAACTTGAGGATAATAAATCTAAGATGACTTCCCTGCTTAAGGTAGCAGAAGCATATCAGTGTCAAGCATAAATGGAAATCAAACCACAAGTAGATAAAAATCAAGCAGCAACTGAATGTGCCAAAAAACAAAAGAAAGAATATAAGGTGAAGGACCAGGTGAGAAGGCAAGAAATGTGGAAAATGCATAAATATGGTTGCAAGTATAGAAAACTTCTGGAAGTACCTCATGTTGATCAGGAATGAATGCAGGAATGGTTAAGTGGAGACAAATTCAAACCAAGAGATGAAAGGTTAATATTGGTGGCACAAGATAGTGGGCTACGTACACGGTGGCTTACAAAGTCATTGAACATGTGGGAGAAACAGACAAATGTATGTTTTGTAAAACAGAATTGGAAACAGTAGCATACCTCATTGCTGCTGGTTGTGACATACTAATGACAGAAGGGCTGTATACGGAAAGGCATAATAATGTGGTAAGACTGTTGCACTGGGGATTGTGCAAACATTACGGTACTGAAGTAGCTGAAAAACACTGAAAACATGAGCCACAAAGCATCATAGAAAAATATGAAGTCTATATCACATGGAATCATCTATTACCAACAGTTCAGAAGATGGATGCTAGAAAACCAGATATAGTGGTCCAAGAAAAGAAGACAAAAGTAGCATTGATCACTGAAATCATCACACCCAGTGACTACAGTATCTTGCGTACAGAGAGACACAAAGTCATAAAATATCAAGATTTGCAGGCAGAAATGAGAACAATGTAGAAAGATGCTCAGATAGTTCCAATAGTAGTAGGCGCAACGGGTCTTATAAAAAAAAGAATCTACAGCTGTATTTACATATGTTATATACATGTAACTCCATATGAATTGCAGAAGAAGTCATTACTAGGCACATTCTGGGTGCTGCGAAGGGCAATCTGGCTGACATCAAAGACTGAAACAATACTAATTTCATGAACTTTAATCATACTTTGACTTAGGAATGGAGTCCATTCCCATCACAATGTTAGAAACCCAAAGGATTTGGAGAAATTAAAAAAAGAGAATTTCAAAGAAGAATTCTTCATAATGCTTATTACAAACAGTTCATACAGCATGCCACACATGTTTAATAATACAGAGAAATGATATGGTCAAAGTAGACATTCTACATGACTGTGATAAAACCACCCCACTATATAACATAAAAACAACAGAAGCTGACTACATGGGGAGCCTAGTCATTCACTTCTATCCATTACACTGCCCTATGGTTAGGCTGTCACTGCAATACAACCTGAATTCATCTTTCATTATCATTTCTTCTAAGATTATAAACCTTATTCAACCTACACCCCACACTCAATTCTCCACTTTGAGCCTCCCTAATTATATAGAAGGCTGTTAAATGCAACACAACTTCGATGAGGAAAAAAATACTTGCTCACATTACTCTTGGGTTGTCCCAACCTTTGTTCTCAAATTCTGCTTTTCTCTTCTTCTGCTTATAAAATGTTTTTCACACTTATAGTATCTTCTTGAAATGTAATTAAAGGTACTTGAAATCTATATTGTTTTATTTTTTTCTGTAGTTTACTCAAGGATTCACAAGTTAAGCTCCATTAATGTATTTTCAAAGGATTTCTCGTACAGATCTTGTAGCTTTCCCTGGACAGATACAATCCTGTTCATGCCTTTGCACAGATGAACTCCTGGACTGCATGAAATACTTAACATTTTAGGCCAGAGTCATAAAGATTACCACAAAATGTACATTATGTATAAACTTTGTGAATTCAAGAACAGCTCTATTATAATGCTTGCGCTGTCTATTCACTCAGAAAGGTTATGTTAAGTGTACATATGTTGTACACTTTGTGGTAACCTTTATAAATTCAGCCTGTAT
The DNA here is from genome assembly GCF_019279795.1 of Protopterus annectens. Taxonomy (NCBI): domain Eukaryota; kingdom Metazoa; phylum Chordata; order Ceratodontiformes; family Protopteridae; genus Protopterus; species Protopterus annectens. The sequence continues at coordinate 941,863,733 of NC_056727.1, forward strand.
CTCCTCAGTTGTTCTTAGGCAAGCAAAATAAGCATAATAACTTCTCACTTTCAAATGGTAATGTCTCTTGCTATGCCTCATAAAATCCTCCCAGTGTTTTGCCTTCTTACAATACCTTTCCTTCTTTGAGCCATCTAGCCATCTGAAACACATTCTGAGAGAGAGAGAGAGAGTGTGTGTGTGTGTGTGTGTGTGTGTGTGTGTGTGTGTGTGTGTGTGTGTGTGTGTGTGTGTGTGTGTGTTATGATTGAGATTGTTTATGTGAAGTATATAGCATGCTGTGGAGCTTTACGACTGAAAGCAATTCTTTCTGGGTATGCAGGCCAGCTGATCATCCTAGTCATAGTTGGCTTTCATATTAAAGACCTCATGTCAGTGGCAGATCACACTTCTAAAGTTGTCCGAGTCTTTTTCGAACATCCTGATAATAATGCAAATATTACAGGTTATGGTATGGTGCATACACCTAGTATGGAAACTGGTGATGGACAGATGGAAAAAGAAATAAAATAAATAATATGAAAATATAGAGTATTCACCAGCTTCCTGAAGGGAGTGGAGTAGGTAGTAACATGATCAGCTGTAGTTCCACCTGATATTTGGCTTCTTGTAAAAACTAAATGAAGCATAAATAGAAATGCATTCTATGCATATTATAATTGCAAAAATTCTCCTTTACTGATGCTGTTTTATGTTTTCCTTTTTCAGAATGGTAACTGTATTAAGTTCCAGTACCATGGCATAATTAGATGAAGTCCTAACTATGACCCATATGATCTAAATCTGATTATCAAGTGATTAGGAGCAGCCTTCAGGGGTGGGAAAGGAAAGATGAGGTGAAGGGTGTGTATCTTCAGACTAGCACTTTGTCTAGGATTCCAAGTAGAAACTGGAAATGGGATGGAGGCTGTCTTTAAGAGGAGTAGGGCTATGGGGTAACACCAGCTATAGAAGCTAAGATATATGAAATTATTAAAAACATAATTGTCAGAATTGTTTTTCTGTAGCAGAATTATTTTAGACATTACAACTATCAAAATGGATTTCTGTATTTCAGAATTATTCCTAGGTAAGCTAGACCAGAAAATGTGTTTGAATTCTATGAGAAATGGGTACGGCAGCTGTATGTTACAAGTTTGTTATAAAAGAAAGGACTATTATATAACATTGAGTACCTAGGAGAAGTAGTCAAAAATATAAATAATATGTTTTTGCAGATTTTCATTGTCATATTACAAGTTCTGTAATGAATATTGCATTGTTTTTGTAAAGAATAATACTAAAGTCATGGGAAACAGTTCAGAGATGAGGACATTCTAGAGTGTAACAAGTCTTACCAGGTCCTAAATGATGATTGTAGCATTCTGTTATCAATTAAGAATATGAATTATGTGGGCTAGTTTGTCCCTTGTTTCATGTACTTATGCCTGCCATGTTAGATATGATTTTGATTTTGTATGATTTTGCTTTATCTATAATCTCAGCTTGCAACCATTCTATTCTGAAAAATAAATGGCTTGCCACAAAATGCTTTAATGTCTCAAGGACATTACTGAAGACAGACAGTAAGATGAAACCTCTTAATATTGTCATGCCCAGTCTGCTTTTCTAAAATAAACTAGTATATTATTTTATCAGTCTGTAAAATTTATAATGCAATTGGTAGATGGGCATGGTAAAGCAGAAATAAGAAAGAGGAGAAAGGGATCCCATTTCTTTGATTAGCCAAAAGAATAAATCCTGAAACATCTTCCAAGGAATTTATTGGAGATGGGTGGCTCAAGCTTGTAGACATGGGCTCACAAAATTATGTGCCATGTGGAATGAAACTACAGTCATGTACTAACTTCAATATTTCATTGTCAGATGCATGGACTTTGAATTTAATATCTGAGAAAGTTTTTATTGGGTGTTTCCATAAAGATAGGAAGCTAATAAATTAATGGCTTTCACTCTTAGAGAATATTAATGGCATGCTACATGGTCTAGAACATCAAACAGTGAAATAATATCTGGTAATCTACATAGCAGGAACAAAAAGATAAAATGCACAAATAGACTGATTTATGTAAGTTCTCACAAACTGAAATGTTTAAAGACAGAACTCTTTTTGTCATTGTAGCTACTATGGCAAAAAATGTTTCAAAGTTTGACTTTTTTGCAGTAATGAAGTGGTTAAAAGTCTAAGAGCAGTAGCACATGTGAGTTCATCACTAGGGTTGCCACCTTTTCAAATGCTCAAAGTGGGACATTTTTTGCAGAAACATCAGAATTTGTAGGGCAAAACATACTCATGGCCAGTACAAAGGACAGAACTTCACTTTTTTGCCAGAATAAAAGCTTATTCTTGTAGCATTTGAGTTGCTTATTCTGTTTCTTATAACATTTAAGTGTTTCAGGTAGAAAATAACTGTTTTATGCAACTATTAAAGAAAATATAGGAGACATTTTTGTCCTAAAATCTCAGGACATTTGCCATTTTTTCAAATTTTTTGCAGGACACAACTGCCCAAAGAGGGGCTGTCCCTCACAAAGTGGGACAGGTGGTAACCCTATTCATCATATGGTCTTATTATTCTGAGTTGCCCAAGAATGATGAATGAAAATATATTGCAATTTAAAATAAAGGTCTGGTAATGCTTTTCAACTTTTATCTCCCAGATAAATCAAATGATTCTGCAGACTGATGTTAGTGACAGTAAATGCAAGAGAACTGTTGTGACAAATACAGAATGTGTTCCATTTATTTCCAGCTTACAAAGACATTTGTACTATACAGAGAAAGACTTTTGCAAGATGCCTACACAGAGATATTGCATTCCTTGCCATGTGAAAGTCAGACCTCTGACCTTCAGGCTGCCTGCTTCAGCAAGATAGAAGGAAAAAAAATTGCACAAGATGAGTCTTTGATTTTAATTCCTTTTTTCCACTGGTTATATCTGCAGTGACATTTTAAAACAATCATATTTAAACAGGTTTTAATTCCAAATGCGTTGGTCTATAAACTGATTGTAGCAATAGCAATTTGCTTTTAATGTAAAGAGTTCCAGATTCTGGTTCTAATAAAAGTGACTTGTGAATTTCTAGCATGTCAGTTTTATTCCAAGCTTATGTACTTTTACTTCTGCTTGATTACAACTTTCAAACTGTCATAAATAGTTAATGTTAAAAGTTAGTACCAATGTTTGACATGAGACTTAACTTACTGGGACATGTTAGCACAATCTTTTTGTTCTTAAACACAGGAAAAGTACATATTGCATAGAATTAAATGGTTAATTAAAGTGTTTATTTCTTTTAATAAGCCTGTTACATCGGTATTTACTGTAAAAATGCATATGTAGATTTGTACATAAGTAAATTAAATTATAAAATGCACATTTGAGTGTAGATGTATACACTCCCACATATGGATACATACACAACCTTGTACCCTCACCCAATATACTGAGAGAGACACTCCAAGGTTTATGGGGATATTTTGGGTTTTATGTTACACAGCATTTTTAATGTTAAAGGCTTCATAAAAGAATAGCAAACCTTGAAATTTAATGTCCTTTAATAGAATTTGATCCACAAAATTTAAATGCAAAAATGCATGCACACAAAACTGTTAAGTTAATGGTAACAGGAATTCAGGTACATTCAAAATATGTTTCTCTATTTGTGCATTTGCAGTGTGCAAAATGTAGAGTGTATAAGTATTAAACAGTAAATCAAAATATTTTGTCTGCTCTGGAAGATACACTAAGGAAAAAAAAAATGTTTTTTTTTTTTGCTTTTTTTTGTTTTGTTTTACAATGCACACTTGGTTTTGATTTGTTGAATTTCCAGCAAGGTAAAAACTGAAAGTATTTAGATTTATTGGTAAAATGTCATGTTTAAACTTGTTGAAGGGAAAATAATGAACAAGTGGGGTACATTTTTATACACTAAAATGATAGTGTAACTTACTAGTTACATAGAATGTTAGTTGTAAGCTTTGAAACACCAGAATATTAAATTATGCCACTTAGTATGGTCACAGACCAAATTATTTAAAATAGCATTATTGCCAAGGGAGGGAGGAAATATGCAAACGTAAATTCTCAACTGCATGAATATTCTTTGGAAAAAGCTGTTTTGACTAAATTCACTTTTTTTTCTTATCATTATAAGGAAAATATTCAAGGTAAACTGGAATCAGAAGTAGATTATTTTATTTTTATTTTGCTTTTATTTACCAAGTTTGTCCAACTAGGTTTAAGTCAAAAACCCTTTTTCAGTGGAGACCAGGGAAGGAAAGCTCTAACATAATACAAATATTATTAAACAGACATTCAGTACAAGGATAGAGATTAAATAATGTACATTAACAATTACACATACATTTGCTAATTAAATTATATTTATATGAAAGTAGAGAAACCTATTACAGTATAAAAATACTTATGAATAAGTAGATGTTGAACATGAAGCATTTGAAGAGGTGTATTTGTGGGTTAGTCAGATAATACATCATGTGATTAGTACTTGGAAATTAAAAAAATGAAGATGAGGAATCTAGGTAGGGTAGAAAATGTTAATATTGCACTTAGGCAGTGGAGTGTAAAACAGGTTCAGAATCAATTACAGTTATGGCTATTATAAGGTTTATATTAGAAGTATAGATGTGAGCAGTGTCACACAAGTATGTGTATGGCTGGGAAATACTACAAAAGTATTCATGTACTGGTGAAGACTGGTTGTGTGGCATAAGATTCTGAATGAGATGACAACCTGAAGATAACAGTGATATTTATCCTGGTGATGTACAAAAGCAGATCCTTTGATTTGATAGGTGGGGTATTAGTTATGATTTAAATGAGTTTGCATTCTGAATGGATTTCAGTAGTAGTGGGATTTGTTCTCTTGAATGTCAAATTCTATTAAGAAAGTATTGTATAAAGTTGTTAAGGGCTAGACAATGTTCTAGTTTCTAGAGAAGTCTGTGTGTTGTAAGTAGAGAAATAGATAGGTGATGTGGTAGTTCTAACCAGTTTAATTCTCCAAGGGCTAAGTAGTGCTGTGTTCTATTGTTATAGCTAACTGCAAATTTTGCTATTTTATTGGGTCTATGTCAGTTTATCAAACAACTAAATTGCTGAAACCCATATGGCTGGCACCATATGGTGGGCAATTTGGTTTGTTGAACCATTCTGACTGAAATCACGATACAGTGGCGATCAGGGGAATTTGACCTTTTCCGATCTCGGAGCTGGTAAACTAGCAGGGAGTGTGGGGGCAAAGACCCCAAATCTGGGGGGCACAGGGGACTTGCCACCTACAAAACCATTGTGTTGTTAGTGGCTTTATGTCAATTTTTCAATTAACTGCATTGTCGACCACATGGGTTTCAACAATGTGATTTTTCTATAAATTGACATATATCTATTTTATTCATAGGTTCATAGATCAGTACTAGGCTAACTGCCCTTGTGGGCCATTTTCAGCCTAGCCGATTACCCCATGTGAGAATCAAACCCTGCACCTTATGCTTGTAAGGTAAACACCTTAACCATTATGCCAACCTCCCACCCAATAACATTGTTTAAGTTTGGACACTTGTGAGACTAGAAGGTTAGTGGAGATTGGGGCAGCATAGAGGAGAAATTACAGTATTAAAGTTGAGGCTGTATGTCTTCTGGCCATGTCAGTGAGATTGTTTTTTCCTCTGTATAATGTACATAGTTTATGATGAGTAGTTTAATCCACATGTGATACATGGTGGGCACATTTCAACTAGTCATCTGCAATGACACCCAGTAATTTTGTGTAGTTTACTTGTTCTGTCATGTTGTTGGCAGAGGTGATATAGTAATAGTGTTTTTTTGGTAGTGATGTGTTTTGGGTTGAAGAGCATTAATTTAGGGGCTAGACGTCATTGTGAATTATTTAGCCATGTTTAAATGAACAGAAAAAATATTTTTTTCCTATAAATTCACAAGTGCATATGTGTAAGATGATCTGGATGCAGTTATAATAAGCAAATTAACATTGGTCTGAGACAATTACCAGTTCCTGTTAGTTACAACCCTCTACATGAATGAAGGCAAAAGATAGCAGGACTACTATGAAAACAAAAAGTAGCAGTACTGCCTGCAGAATTAAACCATTACAGAGAACTAGATAACATTCTAAAAGCAGTTTTCATATTCAGATTTTTTTTCCTACATGAGTTTAGAGATGTTCGTGAAGATTCCTAGCTAACCAGAGACTGCTAATCTAACACATTCCTTTCTTTATATATTTACTGACATTTGATTACCGGAAAAGTCCAACTGGGTAGAAGCCCGGGGAGAAAAGCTCCAAAAACGTTTAAGAAAATAATTTTCAGAAACAATACAAACATGTCTATAGTTCAAAAAATTACACCAAATTAGGATATAATATGAAAACGGTTAAAAACAAATTATATGATAATTTAATATTTAGAGAAACATTAGCCAGTTCATAGAGAAGTTAAAGGCAAGTTAGTGCAAAACAAACAGGAATTGCAATATAAAGTGAGAGGAAAAGCAGGCTTATAGTATATTTAGAAAGAAAGCCAGGTAAGAGAAACTGATAGAAGTAAGGAAATGAGTGAAGAATGAGAAAGGCAGTGTAAGTTATGAATAGGTACTTGTTCACATGTATCGATACAGTTTATCCTGGTGTTGAGCAAGAACAGAGCCACATTTTGGCCTGAAAATCTTTCAGAATGGTTTTGAAGGATAGGAGGGAGGGTATTGACCCAATGGATACAGGTAAGGAGTTCCAGGTCTTAGCAACATGGTACAAGTACAGACAATGCCCAACAGATTTGATAGGTTTGTGGACAGACAGCAGTTTTTGGTCATTGGATTGTAATGACTGATTGGGAACATAGTTGCGTATAATGATATTTATGTTGTTCAAGCAGACAGATGTGGGATAATTCTATAGGTGGTAAGAAGCTGTTTATATGTTAGTTGATGGGGTAGTTCCAAGCAATTTATGCTTTTTAGTGTTGTGCAGACACAGCTTTTGAAAGGGGTATTTGCTGCAAATTTAGCAACTTTGTTATAGCATTGTTCATGTTTTGATTTTGTGATGCCTGGAGGTTAGTAAGGATGGGAGCAACACAGAAACGTGTGGAAAAGAGATAAATAGTGACAAGTGTAGTTTTAGTTGCATTGGTAAGAAAGGTTTTTGCTCTGCAAAGCATCCCTAGTTTTTTTATGTGTTTTTCTATGCAGTTTTGTAAATGCAGGTCAAATTTAAGATTATCATCCACTGTCATCCCTATTAATTTGCTATGAGAAGTGACTTCAGTGGTTGTATTATCAAGAGAGATGACTTTAAATTTTGTTTTCTTCAAGAAAGAGAGATTTGGTGAAAAATTAGTAGTTTGTTTCTTTTTTTTTTGTGGGAGGCGGCAGTTGAGCATGAACTGTGTTTGTCTGATAAAGCTTCCTGAGTAATTTTTTTGAGGTATGCCATGTTGTCAGATGTGCAAATAAATGTGGAGTCATCTGTGTACTGCATTAGGAAGGCCTAGATGTGTGGAGGGTGTTGATGAGAGTGTTAAACAGGAGGAGACCAAGGATAGAGCCTGGTGGTACACCGGTTTTGTTGACCAGGAGGTATGGAGAGAGGGTGGAGTGCCATTTTACTGACTGATACCTGTTGGGCAGGTAGCTTTTGAACCACTGAAGGGTGGGATGAAAGAGACTAGTGAGGACATCTGAAGTAGAAATTTACTGTGGCAAATTGTGGTGAAGGCTGTAGACAAGTCTAGATATAAGGAGGAGACTAGTTTGCCTTTACCTCTAGCTTTATTGACATATCTATGTAGGTTAGAAGTTCAGTGTTAGTACTTGGGGAAGGACAGAAGCCATGTTGTGTGGGGGATAGGAGTTCTTCCTGCAGGAGATCGTTTAGCAATTGTTTTTGAAAACATTTTTCAAGTATTTTGGAGAAGAGGGATAAGATTGCTATAGGTCTAAAGTTAGTAATATCTGCTGAATTTCTTCCTTTGTGCATAGGAGTCAAAGTATTTTGTGACTTTTTCCAGAGAGAGGGAACACGGGATTCTTGGAATGACATATTTATAAGGACTGAGACAGGATAGGCAATTATCAGATGGTATTTTAAGGCACTCACTTGGAAGATAATCAGCTGAAGTAGACCATAGTTTGAGTTTAACAGTAGTTTTATATAGGATGTGGGCACAGGTTTGAAGGTAAAAGTGGATGTGGTGACACATGGCTGTTAGGTAGAGTTGGGATTAGATGATGGAGAATCCTTGGTTAGAGACGCTATACTATCTAAGAAATTATTGCAGTTTTGAGTGGTGAGTTATTAGGAGAGGGGTCAGGGTTGAATTTATGGCCAGGATGCAAGATTTCTTTAATGACTGTCCAGAATTTTTTAGGGGTGTTTTTACTATTATTCTGAAAGTTATTATAGTATAGCTTTTGTCTTCATTTATTTGCTTTTTAGTTTGATTGTGAAACATTCTGACATTTTCAAGGCATTGTGGTGTTTTACATTTTTGCCATTCTTTCCATGTTTTTCTCTATCTTGCATTAGCATTCTACTCTTTTTGGATAGCCAAATTGCATTACTTGTTTTTAGCCTTTTCCTGCTAAGAGGTGCAAGGTTATTTAGGATATTCAGGAAAGCTCCAGTTAATTGATAATAGGGCAGAAATGAACATTTCTGAGTTGAACTTGGAAATGTTGCATGTTATTTTATAAACATGCTGTTTAAGTGGATGTGTGAGAGGGTCTATATTATAGTATCGAAGTTTTTAAACTTCGAATGCTATAATATCGACCCGTTTTTGTCGAAAACTGAAAATAGTGAAACCACGGAACTTCGAAATCTTACCTAGGGTAAGATTTCGGTTGTCCGTTCCATGGCTTCACTATTTACTCTACTGTGGTGGGAAGGTTACGGACTGGGGTAGGGTAAGTATGTGTACGGAGGTTACGGACTGGGTTAAGGTAAGTGCGGGAATGGATCGGGGTAAAGTGAGTGTCTGATAGTTAGGGACATTAGGGTTAGGGAGCGGGTAAGGTGAGTGTGCAATAGTTAGGGACTTTAGGGTTAGGGAGCAGGTAAGGTCAGTGTGCCGTAGTTAGAGGCTTTAGGGTTAGAGAGTGGGTAAGGTGAGTGTGTGGTAGTTAGTGACTTTAGGGTTAGGGAGCGGGTAAGGTGAATGTGCGGTAGTTAGGGACTTTAGGGTTAGGGAGTGGATAAGGTGAGTGTGTGGTAGTTAGGGACTTTAGGGTTAGGGTTGGGTTAAGGTGAGTGGATAGGTAGTAGTGTAGGGTTAGAATTATGGCTTTGTTAAGTGTATGTGTGTGGTTTATTTATTTTGGTGTGCTTGTGTTGTGTGTTTGTGTTTCGGAACAGCACATTTTTTTTTCCCTGGGAAAAAATTTGCTGTTCTGAATGTTCGATATTTTGTGGTTTAAATATTTTAGGTACGATGAAATAGCATTCGCTATTTAAATTGTATGATAGGGTAATATAAACACGTGTGAGATGTCTGGTTGAATAGATTAGAAGATGATCACTGAGAGAGTTTGACATTGTACCTGTGTTGATGTATTTGCTAGGGTCTGATACTAAGATCCAGTCTAATATGGAATTTGATGTCTTGTTGTAATATGTGGGGCTATTACTTAATTGTTTAGGTCATAAGGGATTAGATCATAAGGGACATAAGGGATTAGGTGTTTTTAGTGTATACTAAGTATTTGTTTTCTGTCAGGAAACCACAAACAATGTTTTTATGCTTATTCCACAGTTTGCAAAGATAAATTTACATCAGTTTTACAAAAGGATTTCAACATTGGTAAAATTGTGGATAGATATATGGAAACTTTAATTTATTTAGAGGGTGGTAACCAACAACAAAATGTAATTGCTTCAGGCCAATGGTAACCAGTATATTGTAACTGTATCTAGATCATCTTATACATCTGCACATATGTGAATTTCTAAAAATAAGTCATTTTTCTTGGAATTACAGCAAACAAAATAACTTTCTAAAGGCAGGTTTCGTATTCAGATTTGTCCTGCATGGGTTTAGTACTGTGTTATCAGTAATTCTCAAATTATTCTAAGGAAACTATAAGTAAAATGCGACTTATTAATTAATTGGTTAATTAGGGACAAAGGGAAAAAGGATAACCTAGTTATAAAAGGTCAGAGGAAAGTTAAAAATACATTGAAAATCATGAGACAAAAAGTAGCAGAAATACTTGCAGAATTAAATGTGATGCATGAGACAGCATAAATAACATTGTTTGTGTCAGTGTATCACGGGTATAGTTGCCTAGGAGGTGTGAGACACTTTCATTGGTTATAGTTTTATTTTAAAGTGACACTATCTAGGCACCTATTCACTTATTAAAACAGATTTGATTGTTTTCTTCTCTTGTTGAAAAGGATACCAGCAATAAATCTGCTAGTTGCCACAGAGGGTTAAGGTTATAAACTGTAGTTTCTCTAGTAATAGGTTATAATTCCTTCAGCTCTCATGTATCTACTGTGTGAAATTGGGCAAGTCACTTAACCCAGATCTTGCTTTCACATTGTTTTTTAAAAAGGAATTGGTTGTCCAGTGAACTACCTGGTCAAAAATACCTATTACTAAGACACAACAAGATTTTTGTTAGAATTCTATTAATAGAAAATTATTTTATGTTTACATCAACCAGAGCATTTTCACAATATGCAAAGTATGTGCATGTGATTTCAACAAAATGCACAGTATGTCTATATGATTTTGACAATATGCACAGGATGTGTATATGATTTTCATGGTAAGCTCAGTAGCACCTATTTAATAGCTGACAGTATTCAGACATCAGTTTAAATGATATAGTGACATTTTCATTGCAACAAGTTAGTTAAAATGTGTTATTACTACCTGTGGAAATAAGCAGTAAAGGTTGTTTAATAAAATTCAGAATATTGTAGACCAGGCTTCAATGGGTAAAATATCATGGAATATGAAAAAGAATACTGACGGTACAAAATGCATTATTTTAATATATGTCAGGGCAAGAAGCAGGAAAATGTAGTTTGTAGATTGACTTGTAGAAATGTAGTGACAGTAGTGAACAAATGTGGGGTAAATGCAGAACGGCTGTCATATGCAGCAAAATTCATGGAAGTCAAATCCTGTTCTTTGTGACATAAAGGCAAATAGACAAGTATTTCTAAAGTTATCACAGGTAAATGAACATGTATTTATTCTCAAGGGAAGATACATGAGATTAAAATGCTGCATAATCATTTCAGGTAGTGAAATTAAATTTAAAAGATCATTTGGGTACACCTAAAAGTTTGTAAAATTTCTATATACTAAAGAAGTAGTTGGCTCGTCGTGGCATATATAACTAATCTGCTTCCAAGTTGGGGAGTATTATTTTTAAAAGGCTTTTAGCTGCAGTATTTTGATTCTAATTTTGATGTACTTCATATGTAGAACATGAATGAAAATAGTACAAAATAGGTACTAACAAACTAATAAAACTCATAGAGTATGTATGTATATCAGTGCATGGAGTGAGTGCTACCGCTCAAATATTCAACCTAGTTGATATGTTTCTAACACAGTGCTCATTCTTCCTGTGTCTCATGTCTAGCATATGGAGATATGTCTTGGTGTGATATGTGAAGATAAAACAATCAATTGTTATCTGTGTGACAAACCGAAATGCTGCCAGTCCAGCTAGCTGAAATTTTGTAAATAATTATATGTTACTTGAAAATATCAATACGATTTATATAGAAATGTGACACTGCCAGCCCAGCTATCTGGAATTTCGTAAATAAGCATATGTCATCTGTGAATATTAATATGATTTATATGCTTGTCTTACAAATGTAAGAGAACTACATGTTATGTGTATATTAAACTGCTGGTGCAGAAATGTGTGTTGAACTGTATGTTCTGTACCTAGCTTCAAGAATGTAACCACAGTGCACCCTACTTGAAAAGAACATAGTTAACTTGCAAACTCTAAGAAAATAAGTGAATTGTTTTACGATTGTGTTTATCTCCCAGTTTCACTGAATGAGAGAGGATGTCTACAGCTAGAGGTTTCTTTCTATTGTCTTGAAACAGAAATAATTAGTAAGTGTAAAATGTAAAAGTGTTTAACTGTTTTACAACTTCCAGTTGTAGGCAAACTTCTGAGAGACAACTTCTCACACAGAGATGCTAAAAATTATGTTGGTATCTGTTAGCCTGGGAATTGAAGGCAGGTGACAAATAGTGATGTCATCCAGGTGATCCAGCAGTAAAGTTTTGATATTAATTTGGGAACTATGTCAGAGACTACACATTTTGTATATGTCTTTGGACCTAGAAACATCCATCTTCAACACTTCTGCCTTGCTCTGTAAGTAAGATTTAGATACAGTATTTCCTTTAGAGATAGTTAGGAATATAGCCAAGATTAGTTTAGATGCTTTCTGTATTTATTTGAGACTGTCCTACAATGTTGCTTTAAAATATTTCCTGTGATTCCAAACTCTGTAGTCACTGTGCTGGGTTATTGAATATTGTCTTGTTCTTTTATTATTTATTATTGAATGTGTCTTTCGGCATTTCCCAGTTAGGGGTCGCCACAGCAGAACTCTGGTCCGCTAATGCAGTTGATTTTTATGTACAGAGTTGCCAGCCCTGACATACAACCTTCAACAAAGGTACGCCCATTCATGCATGTCTCCACGCAGAAGACGCTCTAACTGAGAATCGAACCGGACAGCATCTTACTGTGAGGCGACAACGCTTTTATTATTAAATATATTTAAACCTTTTAATTGTAGCTGGTTTGTTTAGAGATATTTAAGCTCTTAGTGTTCTTGCATATGTATTTGGTGACACTGTATGGGCCACTCCAATAGCCTTGGCCTTGGTCACACTTACCATTTGGATAATAACATTACACAGTAGAATTGGTCACCCTTTCTAAGGGCTTTATAGCAGCTGATAAAGAGCTGTTTGATGATGGTGATAACTACTTTTTAGTCTGGGAAGAAGGGGCCATAGCTAGTAAACATGTGCCAGCCTTTCCCAAGAGTGTATGTGTGTGCTTGTATATAAATAAAATTTCAAAGTGTGTATGTCATCTACTTGGGCAAGGACACAATGCACTGGCTGGACAGAGTGGGTGCTGGAGGTTTTGGCTTGACCACTCAGCTAAGATCTTAACCCTATAGCTGTGCCAGTCATACCTCTCAACCTGTAAACATCAAAAATCTGGACAAGGTCCATGAAAATTAGGTACAAATCTGTACACTGATTAACATCTAATTTGCATATATAATTATGTAACCCCACCCACTCCAGTGGAATTCTGGGATAGCAACATTCAAATGTAAACTGAAGAACAGACAACCAAAAATATGGCACCAGAGTCCACCTGCAGCCATTCCAATGTCCCATTACCTGGTTAATTTTGCCCTATTTACCATAAATACTAATGTGTGCATACTGCTTTCCTAATACAATGATTATTTGGATTTTATTTTTACATTTTATATATTGTAGAAGGGACTGATCAGCAGACTAAAAGGATTGCATGCATACAAAAACAGAGTGGGAACTGGAAAAGGATATTTCTGAGGAGATAGGAGCCAAGCGAATGAATGGATAAACTAAAAGAATGGAAAGCAAAGGAAAGAGAATACGGGCAAATGCAACAATGAAAGTGGGTGACTGCATTAATAGAAAGAAGCAGTAAGAAAAGACAGAAGCATAAAAAAATAACTGCAGAAGACCAAAGTATGAAAGGAATGGTACAAAGAGAATGGCAGTGTGTAGATGTATAATAAATGTTCAGTGCTTTAGCAAAAACAAGGTAAAAGCTCATCACTAAGAAGCAACTAAAGTACATTTATAGAAACAACTAACACCAGATGTGTGTTGAGTATGAGTGTGTATATATTCCCCATTGTAACAAAACAATTCTCCAATCCATAGCCGTTTAGTATTCTTCCCTACTTACCAGCTCATCTGAAACTGCACCTCAGTTGCTTATTTTGTGAAAAACTTTGCTGGTCGTCATTTGCTGCTATAGTGGGGCATATAATATAATAATGCCCTCCCAACCCAGGTTGTGAGTTAGTCTATTTATGCACAACTTCTGCCCACTTACTGCCCTACTCATTTCCTTTTTCATGCAGCCAGTATGTATTTTAAGTAAACCTTTAGCATGTCTGGTTTGTATTTAAAAATTTTGATGCCATTTGCAGTTATAGGTCTATACCTATACCGGAGAATCAGATTATTGGTGCGAGTAACCGTGGCAGCATGCTGAGCATTCACTATGCAACCTGTTTCTTTCAATAAGCAACAGTACTTGTGAAGGCTTCCCCTAGTGTTTTTCTTCCTCTCATTCAGTCGTCCTTGTGTTTCCATGGGTCCCCAGCCTGATATATTTTATTATAGAAGCTCCATATTGCCTATTTGATGCCTTTTTTGTCATATCTCTCTGCACTGGCATTCCCTCTCAGCCCTTCTATACTCTAGCTCTGCTTTCTCTTGTGCAGCTTCCATGCCAAAAGCCTTCCCAATTTTTCCCCCATGTACCCATCACTATAATACCAGTCCCATCTCTGCTTCTTTAGTTTCTCTCGTCATTGTTTGTCTTTATATTTTGTTCCCTCATAAGTACTTCCAATCATTCCATCTCCTGCCTTCACTAAAATACATCAAATGAAATCTGCCCTTTCCAGGCACATTTAACAGCAGCCCATCATGTGCCTGCCTTTCCTATTTCCTTTATTGAATTCAGCCCCAGCACCTCCCTCCTGCAACATACTTTCACCCTTTATTCTTCTTTCTCCACCAATCCAAAACCGAGTTTCAACTTCCACCATTTTTCATCTCCTCCATCTTCCTTTATTTTAACCTACAGCCTCACTAAAGTATGATTCAACAGATTCCTATCTCCTATTTCCACTTTCTATACCATACTTGTTATTTCCCCTGTAAGAATTTACCTATCTAATCTACCTCCCTGTTTTTCTATCCATCTAGACAGAGAGAGAGAGAGAGAGAGAGAGAGAGAGAAACAGAGAGAATATTTCCTCTTTAATTTCTCCATCCTCCTCCATATAACCCCCATCCCTCATCATTCTTCCATCCTGTCACCGCTTTCTGTGCTTTCCTGGTCTTCTCTGTACTTTCTTATCTTTTTATCCCACAGGGAATCTACAGTCAGATTGAAATCCCCTCTAATGATTTCAAACTCATCTCTCCTAGCACTTCTAAATCTTACCTCATGAAATTCCCCGAAGAACTGGGAGAATCATCACTAGGACTGCAAATGTAACAAATCTTTCATTTCTTCCCAAAATTCTCTATTCACACTATTACCCATCTCCCAGTGGAATTTTTTGGAACATTACAAACTTTTGCTGATAAACTTTTCCTAACCAGAATCATTGCAGTCCATGTCCTTCTACCTGTCATGGTACTATATCCATAAATAGACCATTGTTTCCCTAGCTTTCATGCTTGCTTTTATTTCATATTTGTTTATTTAAATAACATCACATCTCTACTTTTTCTATTCAGTCTCTTAATTAACGTTTTCCCTTTTCATTGGATATCCCATTCATCCTGCATTCTATGTAAGTACTTTCAGAAGTCTCTCCTCCTGTATACCACCCTTGCCCTCCCCCAGAAAATGCTCCTTCTATAGACTTACCTCTCATCTCCTCTTCCTGAGCTGAATCTATTCAGATTTTTGACACTCCCTGGCTCTATAGCCAGCAAACAAAATCTCCTTTCCATACAAGGTGAGTTCTGCCTGCATCCTACATGGAATTATATTCACCATTTATTTGTTCATAACTCCAATTCCCAAAAATGAGTTACTAATTTGTAAAATAAAATGCACACAATTCTTTCAGCCCCAGACTTACTTTCTCAGCAAAAATAAGTTTGCTCAGACAGCAACAGCAGATAAGATACACTGCCACAGCAGATAAAATAAAATCGGGCTTTCATACACATAGTTCCCACTTCCCACCCAAAACTGTGTGCATGAAAGTCCGATTTTATTTTATCTGCTGTGCTGGTTCTCGGACTTGCAGCACAGGCTAGCAGATAAAAAATACCCACATTGTTGGCCCAGCCCCAGCAGCTTAATTAAATTGCAAACAAAATCACAATTACACAGTTCTTTTGGCCTAGGACTTAAATTCATAGCAAAACTATTCTTGGACTAGCAGCACAGCTGACAAACACACACACACACACACACACACACACACACACACACACACACACACACACACACACACACACACACACACACACACACACACATCACTTACCTCTAAATAAAAGGCGAACGAGCTTGTTCATTAATAAACTCCCCATATTCCTCGTAACTCAAATCTCCGAGCTTCTTCTTTAAACCAAACACAGGTACACAGCGAGCTTCTTGTAAAAAAATCCCCCTTCTTCATTACATCCATTCACAGCGAGCTTCTTGGAAATAAAATCCCCACACTCCTCGAGTCGCATAACACCTTTCCGGCTCTGGTAACTCCCGCTCACAAAAGCATTTGAGCCAGAGCCGGAAATATGTGTTACGTACGTGCATGGAGCATTCCAACAGGCTGGTGGTGCTGACATCATCGCGCACGTGATGACGTCAGCACATGAAGCGGGAAAGTTAAAAACATGAAAATAAAATTGTGAATAAATCGGAAATGAAGGGGTGCCACTCGGGAATCGTGGCACCCCATTATTTGGACCCCAAAACTCGGTAAAAACTGAGGGATTCGGGACAGTTGAGAGGTATGGTGCCAGTGGGGAGTCTTATTGGGGATCTGGAGAAAGAGGGAGAAACCAGCCCCAGACTGACTGTGATCTCTGTGTGCTCTTAAGGGAAATTGTACTTTGCTGTGTGTGTACTTGTCATCCTCCCAATGTGCATGTCCCTCACTGGTGCTAGTAGTGAGGATTGAGGCTCCTTGATTACTGGGCCAGTGCAGGGGCATCACATATTAATTGTTTGGCAGTAGTGGGATATCCACATCATATATTAATTGCTTAGCAGTGGTGGGATACCCACATCACATATTAATTGGTTGACTGTGGTGAGTTAGCCACATCATATATTAATTGGCTTGTAGTGGTGTGGATATTGAATTTCTGTAGCCTGTGTACAGTGGTCACTGAAGGTGTTTGTACTCTTAATCAGCCACACAGTGAACATTCAGAGTTCATATCACAATTGTTTTTTTTTTTGTTAGCTTAGTTAGGCAGGGAGAGCAGGCAAGCATCTCAGCAGGGGATTATGGCAAGCTGACAAGAAGACAGGCTCATGGACTGGTGCATGCCAACCTGACTAAAGCAGACAGGATTGCAGCTTTATTCACAGCTGCATCACAGAATAGCAACCAGGAGGACAATCAGACTGGCCATGGAGAGGTACTCCTCTCAGAAAATGGACAGCTCAAACTTTCCACAGAGGACTTAAAAATCCATCTGGAGTTAAAGAGACATGAGCTAGAGGCCTAGCATTTGGAAATAGATGCAGCAGAGAGACTGAGACATCTGGAGGCTGAGAAAAATGAGAAATTGCAATGCCTGGAGGCTGAGGAGAAGGAGAGGCAGAGGCAACATAAAAAGGAGATGCTGACTCTTTGCCAGAGTCATTGAGATAATGGGGAAGGGAGTAACTGAACCCCAAAAGCAAGAAAGGTCAGCACATTTCTTCCACAGTTTATAGAGGGGGATAATGTTGATAGTTTCATTCATATATTTGAGAGGGTATGTAAACAGTATAATGTTGACCAAGGGCTCTGGGTACGGTTCATGACCCCCTTAATCTATGGTAAAGCTGTAACTGTTCTTTTCAAACTATCAGAAACTGATTGTTTAAATTATTATGTTGTAAAGAACTGTTTGTTAGAATTTTTTAAGTTAACACCTGAAGCTTATAGGAAAACTTTTCATGAGCATAGACGCAAGGCAGATGAAAGTGTGTGTGAATATGTTGCTGAACTAAGGATTTATTTTCATAGATGAGTGAGTGAATGTCAGGTCACCACTTTTGAAGGACTGGTAGACCTTTGGGTGCGGGAACAAGTCCTTAACACTTTGCCTCAGGACATGAGAATCTGGTTAGCTGATAGACAATGCAATACTGTAGATGAGTTGGGGAAGAAGGGAGACCTATACCTAGCAAGCAGGGCATCACTGTACAGGAAAGGGACACCCACTGCTGCTCATGGGTCTAAGGGAACTCATGATGGGCAGCCCAAACTACCCCAACAGAGTCTGCCAGTAGCAGAGGAAGCTACTAGTCCAGGTACACATCCAGGACCAAGGGTTAAATGTTTTAAATGCAACCAGTGAGGAACAAAAGGTGAGAGAGCTGGTAAGTGGAAATGACAAAATGCCAATAGTAGGCTGTCCTGAGACAACAAAGGTACCAAGCTACCACCCTGCAGATGTCCTGATAGGGAATGATTTTGATAATGCAGTACCATGTGTTTATGCAGCTACATGCAGTCAGGCTTGGAGACAAGCATGTGGATCTGGTAATCTGGGGAAGAGCCAGACAGACTGCATACTTGCAGCCAGGACTGGTGAGGTGGTTATTTCAGGGATGGAGCTACCCTGTAGCAGTGAGACCGAAGGTGAGCCACATCTGCTTGTGGGTATTGATGTTCCCTTGGACAGAGTAACTGCAAGGGCAGAGTTGAGTAGTAGTACCCAGGCTGATAGTGAGACACCGCTGTCAGAGGATACCAGACTTCATGTGGAAGGAGAGCTTTAAAGGGTTACAAAGAGAGAGTTGAGACAGGCTCAGCTCCCAGACCCTACATTACAAGGCCTGAGAGAGGTAGCTAGTGAGGCACCTGATTCTCAAAGGAAGAGGAAATCTGTATACTGAGACAAAGGGTTACTGTATAGAGAGTGGACCCCTGGGGGAGGGCTAGAGGGTGAGAGAATACAGCAATTGGTGGTGCCCAGAGCCTACCATCTGGCACTTCTAGCCATAGCCCATGATATTTCCTTTGCAGGTCATATGAGTACAAAACATACAAAGAGATGTAGTATGCAGAACTTCTAGTGGCCTGGGATTTCCAGAGATGTAACAGGGTACTGCAGGACATTTCAGAGGGTAGCTATGGATACTGAGGGACCTCTGAGTACCCCAAGTTCCACAGGGAAATAGTATATCCTAGTGGTAGTAGATTATGCTACCAGATACCCTGAGCCAGTGGCTCTGTACTCCATTGAGGCAGAAAAGGTGGCAAATGCTTTTCTAGAGACTTTCAGCATGGTAGTTTTCCCAAAAGTTATACTGACTGGCAGGGGTGCCAATTTTATGTCAGACCTGCTGGCTTGTCTGTGGAAGTACTGTGGGGTGAAGCACCTAAAGACCACCCGTACCATCCCCAGACTAATGGCCTTCTTGAGAGGTTAAACTCTACACTCAAGTCCATGCTACAGGCATTTGTAGACCACTTTAGGAGGGAATGGGGCCAATATTTGCCCCATCTGTTGTTCACTTACAAAGCGATGCCCAGAAATCCACAGGTTTTTCACCCTTTGAGTTGTTTTATGGGCATAGGGTGAGGGGACCTCTAGATTTGATTTGAGATGAGTGGGAGGGTGAGTGTGAATCCCACAAGAATTCTGTTGTGGCATATGCCTTAAACCTTGAGACAAGGCTCAGGGAACTCATGGGCTTGGCCCAGCAGAACCTGGCAGGAGCCCAACAGCAGAAAAAGGTCTGGTATGACAGGAATGCTCGAGCTAGAGCATATGCTGTAGGGCAGCAGGTAATGGTTTTCATTCCTCTCAGACACAACAAGCTGCAGTCAGCTTGGGAGGGAACCCTACAAGGTGGTAAGGAAGGTCAGTGATGTTAACTACATGGTAGAACTGCTAGGCAGAAGGTAGGGGAGCAAATTGTACCATGTTAACATGATGAAACCTTACCATGACAGGGAGGCCCTTGTGGTAAGTATTGGCAATAGGAGTAAGGAGGAGTCTGAGGAGGATATATGGCTACAGGGAACCAGCCAGCCAAATCCTAAATTACTATGGTAGAGCCTAGGGTTGCAGTCATATGATGGAACAGTACAGCACAATACTGGGGTCAGCAATGCCAAGGCAGCTGCAATCTCAAGACAGGGAATGGGGTAAGGTATTCCCAGATAGGCTCAACCTTCTCAAGCAATGTTTCTCAAGGGTCACTTGAAAAACTAGCTTGAGTTCAAGTGGGGGGAGAAGTGTGACAAACCAAAATGCTGCCAGCCCAACTAGCTGGAATTTTGTAAATAATTATATGTCACTTGAAAATATTAATAAGATTTATATAGAAATGTGCCACTGCCAGCCCAGATATCTGGAATTTCATAAATACTCATATGTCATTTGTGAATATTAATATGATTTATATGCTTGTCTTACAAAAGTAAGAGAACTATATGTTATATGTATATTAAACTGCTGGTGAGAAGTGTGTGTTGAACTGTATGTTCTGTACCAAACTTCAAGAATGTAACCACAGTGTACCCTACTAGAAAAGAATAGAGTTAACTTGCAAACTCTAAGAAAATAAGTCAATTGTTTTATGATTGTGTTTATCTCCCAGTTTCACTAAAGGAGACAGGATGTCTGCAGCTAGAGGTTTTTTTCTATTGTCTTGAAACAGAAATAATTACTAGGTTTAAACTGAAAAAGTGTTTGTTTTACAACTTCCAGTTGTAGGCAAACTTCTGAGAGATATGTTCTTTTCACACAGAGATGCTAACAATTCTGTTGGTATCTGTTAGCCTGGGAACTGAAGGCAGGTAACAAATAGTGATGTCATCCAGCTGACCCAGCAGTAATGTTTTGATATTAATTTGGGAACTCTCTCATGGACTGTGCATTTTGTATTTGTCTTTGAACCTGGAAACATCCATCTTTAGCACCTCTGCCTTGCTCGGTAAGTAGGATTTACGTACAGTATTTCCTATAGAGATAGTTAAGAATATAGGAAGAATAGTTTAGATGCTTTCTGTACTTATTTGAGACTGTCCTGCAATGTTGTTTTAAAATATTTCCTGTGATTCTGAACTCTGTAGTCACTGTGTTGAGTTATTGAATATTGTCTTGTTCTTTTATTATTTATTATTAAATATATTTAAACCTTTTAATTGTGGCTGGTTTGTTTAGAGATATTTAAACTCTTAAAGTACTTGCATATGTATTTGGTGACACCGTATGGGCCACTCCAATAGCCTTGGCCTTGGTCACACTTACCATTCGGATAATAGTAACATTACACAGTTGAATTGGCCACCCTTTGTAAGGGCTTTATAGTAGCTGATAAAGAGCTGGTTGGTGGCAGTGGTGACTACCTTTTAGTCTGGGCAGAAGGGGGCATAGCTAGTAAACCTGTGCCAGCATTTCCTAAGAGTGTGTGTGTGCTTGTATATAAATCAGATCTCAAAGTGTATGTGTCAGCTACTTGGGCAGGGACACATAGCATTGGTTGGACAGAGTGGATGCTGGAAGTTTTGGCTTGACCATTCAGCTGAGATTTTAACCCTACAGCTGTACCAGTGGGGAGTCTTGTTGGTGATCTGGAGAAAGAGGGAGAAACCAGCCCCAGACTGACTGTGATCTTTGTGTACTCTTAAGGGAAATTGTACTTTACTGTGTGTGTACTTGTCATCCTCCCAATGCGCACATCCCTCACTGGTGCTAGTGGTGAGGATTGAGGCTCCTTGATTACTGGAACAGTGCAGGGGCATCACAGTCTGATATAGTTTTCTCTCAAATCTCTTATACACACTTTCTTCAGTAAATAAGAGCTTAATTCATTGATAAATGGTGAATTAAAGGGAGAAGTGTTAAGACTGATGAAAATAAGTGTCACAATGGATTTCCTCTAGTAGAATTACTTTAGACATAACTGTCAAAATGGAATTCTGTATTTTAGAATTATTAATAGGTAAGCTGGGACAGAAAACATGTTTGTATTTTGTGAGACATGGGTACAGCAGCAGATGTATGTTGCAGGTTTAAATGGAACTCGGAGTTCTGTTTTGTTATAAAACAAAAGAATATTATGGAATATTGGTTGCCTAACAGAAGTAGTTAGGAACATAAATAATGTGTCTTTTTAGTTTGTCCTTGTCTTTTTACAAGTTCTATAATGAATACAATATTGGCATGTAAAGAAAGATTACTGAAGTCATGGGAAACAGCTCAGAGATGAGAACATTCTAGAATATAACAAGTCTTAGCAGGTGTTAAAAGATGATTGTATTATTCTGCTATAAATTAAGAATATGAAGCATGGTTGGAAAGTATTTTATAGAAGGTACAATGTGAGCTAGTCTGGGACTTGTTTCATGTACTTAAGTCTGCCATGTTAGAGATTAAAAACTCCTCATCCAAAACACAAACACACAAAAGTCACGAATAGTACCACAACAAGGTCAAGCACACCAGCAGTACTATAAAAATCTTCTTTAATGACAATTGAGGTTAAGCGCTTACACCCACTAAACGTACGCTTCATCAGAACACTGTTACAAAATTTACCATCCATTCAAATACTATTTTTGGCACCAAAAAACACCAATTCATGCATTTTCTCTTAAAATGAAAGTGAATAGTATATGCTTCATGTTAGTCACATAAACTCTCAATAATATTATGTACACCACTTATCTAAGTGGAAAAAGAGTAAAAATAAAAAATAAGACTATATAATAAGTAAATGCATCACTCCATTATATTACATAAATCCAAAACTTTGAATATATGGATATTATAAAACATCTAAATATTAAATATTATATGAATGATCAAATAATATTAAATAATGTGACATACTTAAACTTATGTATGTTCACTAAACTAGATCAACATCAGATATATACAATGTAAAACCAGTATAGAATTATTTCCTTTTTCTAAATAGTATATATATATATATATATATATATATATATATATATATATATATAATATGAAGTTCATTGATAAATGACCTAATAAAATTCCTAAAATAACGTGTGTGCAAAAATACATAAATATTAAATATTAAAAAAGTATATATAGTTATAAAAGAATATTAATAACTACTAATATTTAACTACATAAATATGAACATGTATATGTGATACTTATTGTTTCATTCACCTTATATACTGCATTTTCCTAAACATGTCATATAAACTAACATCACTCATTTACATTTTTGAATCAAAACTGGTTTGATTGTAATATGATCATTAAGCCCAGGCAAAGTGGATGTGTCAGTAAAAAGTTGCCACCAAACCTCCTTGTATCCTAATACAGCCTTAGAATTTCTATGTGGCATTCCTATGTGGCACACCTTCACTAAGGGCTTTTCATCCAGGAAAAAGTAGGTCAGTGTCCCACTGTACTCATCCCTCATTAGACACATTATAGAATACAACACCCTGTTTGGTATGTACCTCTCAAGACATCTGCAACAACTGGAAAGGCCACAATAATACAGATGCCCTATGCTGACCATCTAAAAAAACTCCAGCTATACTCTGCCACATACAAGGCCATGTCAAACCCAGAGCTGTTGGACATGCTACACTTAAAGAAATCCCAATCCCTCAGAGCCACATGCTTCAGGGATCTAAATCTTGTCATCACAATGAACAAAACATGCTAGAGGGATAGGTTCCTGACCCAGAGACTCCCCAGACTCTTGAATAGACTGCCCATACATGTCAAGCAGAGTGCCTCTTTGGCCCTCTTCAAAAAGAACATTGACGACTGGATGGGAGATAGGAAATTCACCCTGGGGATCACGTCAGTCGCCCTGCTAGATAGGGGTCCAAGGAAGTAAATAGTGTGGGAAGAAATAGCCAGGGAATTGTTATGGCTAGGCTTGTATAGGCCTTATGGCCGATAGCCTAGTACCAACCTATGAACCTATGGTTTGCTAATTACAGCATAAGTAGCTGAATTGTATGCTAATCAATCAATCCAAGAAAGAGGAGCTATTTAACAAACTATAAAGTAACCATGTAGACTCAGTGCTGGTTTTCCCTGTGGAGTCCAAAACCTATGGGAGTACAGCTATGGAAAGGAGTCACTCAGAAAGAATGTTAGGGGCTGCTGTTGCTTTAATTCATGTGTATGTGCGACAGGCTGAAGTCTGTGCTGCTGCTGCTGCTGCTGCTAACAGACCAAGGCCAAGAAGGAGAAGAGTTTTCAGACCCCATTTAACTTATCACAATCTGCATGACATGGAAATTGTAGAGTACTACAGGGTGGATAGAGGCACACTATAGGAACTCTGCAACTTCTGTCATCCTCAACTCAGTGTCAGGGCAAACTGAGGGAAACCCATACCAGTGAAAACAAAGGTATGTGTAGCACTTAGAATTTTAACTACAGGAACCTTTCAGAGACCAACAGGGGATATGCTGGGGATGTCACAGGCATCAGCATCCAAAATCCTCCATCAGTTCCTGAATGCTATGCTCCAACATGCCAATAACCGCATATATTTTAACCATACTCCTGAGAACAGGACCACAAATATGCAGTAGTTCTACCCTGTAGCACACTACCCTAAAGTACTGGGTGTCACAGACTGCACAGAAGTAGACATTAAGGCACCACTCGAAAAACAGGGAAGTCTCTACATAAATAGGAAGAGCTTCCACTCTATTAACAGCCAAGTCATGTGTAATTCCTAGGGAATCATCTTGAACATGTGTGCTGGCAACCCAGGCAGTTACCATGACCCACATATCTGGCACATCTCCCAGTTGTATCAGATGTTCACTAGGAGGGGATATCCCACAGGGTCATTTACTGGGGAATATAGGCCATGCACTGGAACCATGGCTGATGACTCCCATCAGAAATGCACACACATCTGCTGAAGAATGCCATAATGAGGCACACGCTCAAACTAGGAATATTATAGAGCATGTGTTTGAGCTGATGAAGTCACAGTTCCAGTGCCTAGATACATCTGGGGGAGCCCTGCAGTGCAATCCATATATATGTACCGAAATATTCACAGTATGTGCCTTGCTACACAATATCATCCTGAGAAAACAGCTTCAGCAGGATCAATAAGTAGCAGGGGCACACATCCCACCACCAATGGCAAGGTCACCACAGCCACATGTAGATGAAGAGTCGGAGGGGGAGCTAGCAGCTTCTGTGGATGTAGGTAGGGGGAGCTAGCAGCTTCTGTGGATGTAGGTAAATGTAGACATGCTCAATATGCCCTAGTATTGGCTAAGAGGCAATGCATAGAACACTCACTCACCACATAAGAATCTAAAACCTTCCTCCTATGCACATACATATAGTAAAATTGATGCCAGGCAAAGCTCACAGCCTTTACCTACTCATGTAATGGCTGTGTACTCCAAGCATCAAACAGAGTCAGCCCTGAACTAAAACTGCTGCAACTGCTGGATTTATAAGGTAAGTGTTAATGCCGGAGTGTATTGTTTAATAATATGAATGAATGACATATATTTGCATGTTGTTACTTGGTAGTGTAAGCAAATAAAAGGTGGGTGATTTGTACAGAAATGACTTTAAGATGTGACAGCAGAGACTTATGTGACTTATATGTGTTCATTATCAAGTTGCAGGCCTCAGGCATCAAAGATTCACGCAGTTATACCTCTCAAAAGTACTGATGATCACCAAGTACTTTTGTACTGGAAAATCATTAAAGAGAGAAGTTAGAAAGTAATGAGATACATTTCAGTTTCAGACTTCCCAACCTTCACAAGATCATTAACAATACTGATGCAAAAAATGTTTGATTCTATCAACTGTCTAACTTTCAAAGACCAAAATATGTCAAAGGTACAATTAGCAAAACAACAACACAAATGCAGATATACTCAGAACTAAGTCAGCAATGTACCCTGAGCATCAGACACGAATGTTATGTATCCCTGAAATCAAAATATAGAAAACAAGGATATGCACAGTTATCATCACTTGCACAAGGTGATGTGGGAAGGGGGTGGGGGTATGAAGCCTAGTCTGACACAAAAGGTCAGTGAGTATGTGTAAGAAAGAGAAGCAGGTAGATATTTAGATAAAGTAACAAACGGTCAGTGATGCAAAATGAACTTTAAGCTTTACAGCTGAACCATGTAACTGTTGTGTGTGTGTGTCTGTATGGGTCCTCCAGGTGAAACTGGTGTGTGAGTGTCTGCATGAATACAGCCAAGCTCTGTGCTACCTCTACATCTTGGTGTATTGGGCTAGTGTCATCCATGCATGGTAGAGGTGGCAGTTCATCATTGTCATACTCAACCACGAGAACTGGCTCTGACAGGAGTTGCACTGGCACGTCCGCACGCATGGTCAGATGCACTGCTGCTACCTGAATGTGACTGATGTCTGCTGGATGAGCTCCCATCATGAGGACACCCAGGACCATGACCCCATGGCCTGCCACATCTGGGTGTGGAGACCTCAACCACTGATGGAGCAGTGGAAGTAGTACCACTATGGGACCATGATCGGGTATGGCCAAGTCAGCTAACAGCAGATGATGTAGTTGACCTACGCCTACTAGGATGCCGTTCCCCTCCCAACAGATGTGCCATCACAGACACCTCCCATTCCAATGTGTCATTCATCCAATCCATTGAATTAGAAACACAGTGGAGGTAGTCACATATGTCAGCCTGTATCACATCTATAGCCCTAAGCATTTCCCTGGAGAACCTATGGGAACATGCCTGTGCCTCCATGATGGCCCCAAACATACAAAGAGTGCCATGGGAAGACACACCTGGATCAGGTAGTGGATGGACAGCAGGCCTCCTCCAAGCACCCCAAACAACCTTCCCACATGGTACCTCGACCCACACTTTGGCTATGGCCAGAGTCAACAGGCAGTGAAGCCAAAGTAACCACACTTCCCTGATCGAGTGTGTCACTCTCCATCTGTCCAATGTCTGAGGGCTCACTGGAATGAGTTGGCGTAGGCTTACTGGCTGTGTCCAATAGAATTACAGGGGATGGTTGAATGTCAACCTCATTGTCAGATTCAACCACTGCTTCCCCTGACTATGCCTCTGTTTGGCCACCATCATCATCAGAGTCTGCCGATACATCAGGTGGTAAGAGTCCTACACTTCCACTGTCAGGATCACCTGTGATAGTAAGCAACCAACACAGGAAAAAATTAATAGTTACACTACTTTACTCAAATGTATGCTAACAAAGGAACAGTGGTGTGACTACTACAGACAGTACAGCAATACACACAATAGTCTTGACACCCACATTACACATATGGATAAAATTATATATTTCTTTGACAAAGAAGATATCTGGCTTACCATGTGCAGTTGATGCTATGCTTCCCAATGGGCAATGGTCCTAGAAGATGTTAAGCAAATGTTAAGGACAACATCGTCATAATTAACAGTAACACAGGAGGATAAAGCTTTTTGCCCTTTATATGTCCATTAACTATACTTTCAACAAGAACTTGGATAACAAGTCCAACCTAAGCCTATGTATAATCAATCAGAACATGTTGTTAACTGTAGCAATCTACAAGTCCCCCAAGAAACAAATGTATTGTTAAAGAGAACTAACTTATTGCTGTCAATATTTTACTATACAAGAGTATTTAACAATTGAGATACATAAGCCTACCTGGAAGCTCCTCCTGTTATATACTTGTACCTGAAACAGTAGCACCAATGTCAAGGTTCTGCATTTTCTTGGGAGCGGTCTGGATCCCTGACATTGGACAGAAACTCTTCATTTGCTGTTAGTGGTGGCTTGGTAGCAGGCCCCCCCAGTACCCATCCAATCAAGGGCCACTGCAGCTACTCTCCTTCGTGCAGATGAGATCATGTCAGTGGCCCTATGGTGCACCTGATCATATGTCTTGCTGTGGCCATCTACTGAATTCAGAACAGCAACTATTTGCTGCCAAATTTGTATTCTGACTCATATATCTCCATGTCCCCTTTCAAGCAGAAAGGCGCCATGCTGTCTAAAAGCTTCCACACTGACCTGATTCTCAGAGTCACTAAAGGGGGGGGGGTTCAGAGACTGAGACTCCTAGGTGCCATAGTCCTAGGTGACCTAAAACACAACAGAAGGATAATACATATAAGTATCGCATAACTAAAAAAGTCTTGTTTTCTGATAAAACATAAAAGGTGGCATTTCACTATTACCCACTGGAGAAGCATAAAACAGTCAATATACTGAAATATAAAAATCAGGAATTGTGTGGTTGCAACATATTACATTCACACACAAAGCAAGGCTGGATGCAAAACAAGTAGAGTAACAATAGCAAAATATCCTTATTTGTGCCAAAACTGAAATGCAACTTTGCTCCCCCACCACCAAAAGAACAGGCTAATGGCACATTTTGCTAACAAGCCATCAGTGAAATGCTAAAATTACTATCAAATGAAGTGTCCCTGAAACATGTCTACAGATTTAACATAGAACATTCTATTTAAAGCTATTGCCCGTCATGTATACATGTGAAATGCCCTGACAAATATGCCCATGCCATCAGTACATTTCTAAGTAATGCACACAGATAAAATTAGTATTTGCTAATGAAGAAATATATGTATATTAACAGATTTTTCTTAATGACATTTCAGCATATGCATAGCTGAATAATGCAAACATAACTTCTCAAGGTCAGTAGTCTTCTGTGCAGATATATCCCAAAGTAATATCCTCTTCTGTGTTTTCCACATAAACAAGTCTCCTCACCTTCAGGTTAACTAGCTACATGATTGCCTTTTTATGGTGTAGATTCAGGGCTGTGAGCATAGTAAAGATGCAAATCAAGTGTGAATTCATTAGAATTGCTGCATCCCAAATACTTGGCTCCATGTATCAGATCTAAACATAGTGCAGGCACTCCCTCAGTGTTTGTTGCTAATGGACTGGAACTGTGAATAATTACTGGTAGGGAAAAGGAAAACACAACAGCAATGCAGACTGTCCTACCTCCAGTGGGAGTGTCAGTCAGGTCAGACTTACAAAGTGTCAAAGTAATTTTGTCAAGGTTTGAAATGTAAGTAAGCAGCACACAATTCACAGCTTCTGTTCATTAACATCCAACTTCTCCTTCATTTGTTGACAACTGGATATTATTGCCATTTACTATCCCCACACATTTTAAGGACAATTATATAGAATGTCTTACAGACTATATGTCTCAGATTACTGGTCAGATAAGACAAGCATGAGCAACAAACACAGAGAGATAAGAAAGAGCTGCATATTTACAAGTAGTAGTCAGAAATGATTGTCTGATCAGTCAGTGTACTACATCTGAAATTAATACATGCACATATAGCTGCCATATGGTTTGTCAGTACTGTAGATGATGTTGCATTTGCAGAGGAATTTCAGTTCCCTGCTGCAGAGCTGTATGTGTGGCAAAGAGGGATAAAGCACCCTTACTGTGTTCTGAAGGTTCTTTTGACTGAGAGCTCAAATCCAGACCTATGTAAAAATATTGCATGTTTACTAACAAACATTTTGGAGTGTTTATTTCATAGATTGCTCTTCTTCATTTCAACTAGTTTTCCCTTTTTTAATTTTTTTTTTTTTTGCCAGTGCTTGCATGGTGCATGGCCTAGTGCAAACAAGGGAAATGGAGAACGAATGCCAGGTTTAGCTATGCTTATATCATTTGCATGACACTTAGCAGTGCACAAACCCAGACTAGTGGCCCACACAGGAAGCAAACAGAATACCTGCAGACAGGGCATCTGTAAAAGTGTAAAGGTCAAAAAAGGATACATTGTTGTAGTTTTTGCTTTCCATCACTCAACACCACTAAGTGATGTTTAATGGTGGTTAGCAAGGTTCCCCAACACCTGCAGCCATCGAACACCTGCAAACAGAATGCAGACAGTCAATAATTGAAAACGTATACATTCAGTTAATTCTGTGAGGCATCATGCAAACACACTAAGCAGTGTTGTATGGTGGTTAACACACAGAACGTAAGAATGACTAGGGAATTATGGAACTGTTATGTAACTACTACTGTGGTAGCAGGTGTAAGTGTAGTGCTGGAATGCACATAGCCCTGGATTCTAATACAGGACATTCCAGACACTTTTACTGTTGTTCCATTTCCCATTATACTTACTCCCACTTATAACACTTTAGAAAGTGGAGCTGATATGAATTATATGTATAAGGGATAAGACACCCTTATTGTTTTTCCAGCTGTATGACTGAGGGTATACTGTCTACTATATTTCTGCAAGTATAATTTGGCTATCTGGACTTGGATGGTTTTCACAATTAAATAAGACACATACACAACTGGATCTATATACAATAACCTTGTCAGGTCACACACATACATGTGTAACAACTCAAATTATCAGCTGTATTTATGAATGATTTATGACTATATCTGAGCAATACATTTTCTGTGGGAATGATGGAAAATCACTGTTGAAGAAAATCTTATGTCCCTTATGCCTAGGTTTGAATCGCACACTTTAAAAATCAATTTTATTAGTGTATAAATCAAAAAAAAGTGTTGGGTCATGAAATTTATATATCCCCAGTGAATGTCTGCAAACTTAACTCACCTACAGTTACCTTCCGATTTTCAAAATATATTTCCAAGCTACAGCAGCAGACACCCCTCAAACTAATGTCAAGTGTCAGATTAACCTTCCAATTTCAAAAATTGCTTTCTACCCTGCTTGGAACTGCTGTTCTCCATTTAACATCCCGCAAACGCAGTTGGCATCATTGCTTGGGTTTGCATGCTACCAGTAAATGCAATCGCAGATGTTGGTAGGAAATCATTAGTTGACATTGTTCTAGTTCTGGTATTAGACATGTCTGGCATTAGAGGGGAAGGTGCCCAGTTTAGAGTGCAGAGGTAGGGTGTTCAGGAGTCTGATATATTTATTGGACTCCTGGTAAAGGGGCAAGTCTTAGACTTGGAGTAGTTTGCCTGAAGCTGTATCCAGTGCAACTGGCATCCAATGCACTGGAAAACAGTGTAGGCAACATTTTAATATCTAGAAAGGCACAAGAGGGATACGGTCAACCAGTGGTGACTAAGTTTCAAACT
The DNA here is from genome assembly GCF_019279795.1 of Protopterus annectens. Taxonomy (NCBI): domain Eukaryota; kingdom Metazoa; phylum Chordata; order Ceratodontiformes; family Protopteridae; genus Protopterus; species Protopterus annectens. The sequence goes on from NC_056727.1 coordinate 941,894,860, forward strand.
GCTGGCATCCCACAGCTGTGTAAGTATGCTAATAAAAGAGTATTTTTAATACACAGAAAAATAAATATAGGCAAGACTGGTATGCATAATGCTCTTCTCTTCTTTCCTGCTCTTTCCACAGCTAATGCAGAAATAGAGTTTAATCGTCAGGCTCATGCTGATTGACTGGAGAGACTGAGGGAAGCAAGTGGTATGTATGCAGCACGAGAAGTATTATTGTAGCTTTAAAAGTTAAAGATAGATTTTTCGGTTTTCTCTACAGTTGTAGCAAATTGAGCATGCATATTCTAACTATAAAAGCAAGTATGCATGCATTAGTCTGTAGCACAAACCAACTTTAGGGGTCAAGTATAAGATTGTAGTCAGAAGTTGTGGGTTCAAATATCATGAGTAACTACTACACAATACTGCATTTCTTTAATAATATTACATAAATTAACTTCTATACAAGTGGCATAAATGCCCTGCTGTTACATGTAATCTGCATAATTGGACCAAGCATATGTGAAATATATGTATATTTCAAGGATTATTTTCAGCAATATGTAGTTATAGTGTGTAGTTGTTAGGGTGTATACTTAAATGTAATAAATCAGATAAAAATGTTGTATAATTGTGTTAGTGCATTGCATGTCACATATGATAGTACTAATTTTATCTTTTTTTTTCTCTCATTTAAACTTTATCTCTTTTTTATTTTCTATTACATGTCATCAGAATGTCTCCATGTCAACCATCTGTAACAAATCACTAAATGCTTCAAAGCACAGCAAGGTAGGCTAGCCCCAGTGGAGCAGCCTGCCCCCACTCCACCAGCTCCAGTACTGATCCCCAGCACATCTGGGACCCAACCTGGCAGCATTGCTTCTGCTGCCCCTGCACAACCTGTGCCCAAAGGTAGTACTGCCATGGCAGCTGGTGCTGTGGTACCCTACAGGAGTAGCAGCAGAGGTGGGCATTCCATCACCCACCAGGAGATGCCACGGATGGTGCATAGGGTTGTGCACCGCACCATTGGTTGATACCTAGACCTGATGGAGAGGCTGCTCTCCCTCATGGTACATAGGAGGAGACGATATCAAGCACTCCAGCTGCCAGTGGAGTAAGGGGACAGTGATGACAGTCCAGTAGGTGAAGACTAGATTCTCACTGTCTCCATGTTTGATGGGCATGAGCCTGGGCTGTCCCCTCCCTCACCCCAATCATGGTGTTCCCCAATCTTTTGTGTCCCTCACTACCCCTGTGTCTTGTCCTGTTTGTCTTGTTTGTTTGCATTCGCTTCCTCACCTATCCAACTTAGCTCACCCAGAAATACCAATGTCCCTTGCCCAGCATTCCTCTCTTACTGAATTAAAAAAAAGATAGGCACCTGTCTCACAAAAAAATATCATCCCGTACATAGCTGTCCATTTCACACACGTATCTTCTTGACACACTTGATTTGGTCCAATTGGCTATGCAACATGATTATGTTGTTGTCACCCTATCTCTATAGGTGACAGTCCAAATTCATCTAATATTCTGCACATATTTTCAGTTTACACTGCTGAAGAAATGGATAGCTGTAGTTCTTTCCTATCTCCCTCCTGCACATTCCTGTATTGCTTTCCCTTTGTTCTTCCCCCTGTTTACTCTCCATTTTACAACTTTCCTATCTACCCCATTTTGACACCTATAATCTGGTCAAAAATAGAATCATACACAACACACATAAGTACCAGAAAAGTAATGGTTCCATTCACTTTTTGGCCACTATGTTTGCATAGAGCTTGGCTTCCTGCACCAATGCCAAGCAACGGTGAGCAGCTCTACAATGCTGCAGTTAACTATGTGCAATGCTGCTAAACCCCACTGCGCTAGGTCAACACACAGTAACACATGCTGAATGTACTATAAAGAATATTATGTCATTGCATTATCATTGTTTATTTAAAAGTAAGAAGTACATCATACCAGCAAACAAAGAGGTAAACAGTAACACTCATAAAATAGCAAAACCTCTTGTGTAGTTCCACAGAGTCAAGTTGAATTCATGCTTCCAAAATGCAAAACTTTAAATTCAGATCATTTGAACAGCTGAATTTATTGACTAAATCACAAAAAATAAAAAGACTGTTAAGCGCATTCGTCCCTCAACAACAAGTAAGTGGACTTCATCAGAACAGCCATTACACTTCAGAACCTTCCTTTTATACCGAATCAGTTAACTGGTTGTTACACCCATAACAACATTTAAAGTGACCAGTGCTTTTTACAAGAAACATCACACACAAATTTGAATGCATACAGTAAAAAATTACTTAATTACTGTAAAATATTACTAAAAACCTTATAAAAGAAGCATATGCAGACACAATGTTGAACTGTGTAATATATTAATAAAATATGTTATAAAATATACTATATTATAAAACAGCTGTAATAGATGGGATGCACCAGGAAAACAAAATTACATATGTCTGCATGAGGTGTTGTTGTAATAATTTATAATTTTAGTGCCCTCTTTTTAAGCACTGGTAATAAGGAGATATTATCGTTGATGCCAGGTGCCTTAACAGCATATGCTTCTTTTATTGGGTTTTTAGTAATATTTTACAGTAAGGACAGCTGCAGTGGTGCAGCACTTAGTGTTGCCACCTCACAGCAAGAGGATTTTGGGTTCGGTCCTCAGCTGGGGTGCCTTCTGTGCAGAGTCTGCATGTCCTCCCTGTGGTCGCAAGGATTTCCTTGGGGTGCTCCAGTTTCCTCTCACATCCCAAAGACATAGTGTAGGTGGATTGGACACTCTAAATTAGCCCTAAGTGTGAGTGTGTGCATGTGTGTGCCTTCTGTGGAAGGTTGGGTGCTGGGCTGGCAACTCAACACCGTAAAACACCACTGCCAATTATGAGTGGACTAGTGATTCGCTGTGGCGACCCCTAACCTGGAAAAAGCCAAAAGAAGAAGTAATATTTTATAGTAACATGCTTTTTAAGTGATTTTTTACTGTGTGCATTCAAATTTGTGTGTGATTTTTTTTTTGTAAAAAGCACTGGTCACGTTAAATGTTGTTATGGATGTAACAACCAGTTAATTGATTCAGTGTAAAAGGAAGGTTCTGAAGTATAATGACTGTTCTGATGAAGTCCCCTTGCTTGTTGTTGAGGGACAAAAGTGCTTAACAGTCTTTATTTTTTGTGACTTAGTCAATAAGCTCAGCTGTTCAAATGATCTGGATTTAAAGTTTTGCATTTTGGAAGCATGAATTTGACTTGACTCTGTGGAACTACACAAGAGGTTTTGCTGTTTTGTGTTTATTTACAAGTATTAGGTACACCTGGATTTGAAAACAGTATCATCTGAGCTCAAAAAGAAATTTGTCAATGCATTTTCACCTGTTGTCACAGAGTCAGCTAAGCAGCAGGCATGTTTCATACAGTCAATACTAACTCTCAGAATTTTAGCAATGAGCCCTGCATTTACATACTGCTTAACTACATGCAAACAGGGAAAGTAATGGAAATGTGCATCTCGCATGCACAAACACTTTGCGAACTGTCACACAAACTTGATGCTCACTGCTGCATTATGCATAGTCAATATTATCATGTATTAGTGCTGTTTACTATCCATTTACTCTTCATACCCTGAAACTACATGTGGAAACATAACACATTGGAGGCCCTATCCAACAATATGTCATATATTTACAGTGCAGCCATGTGTTACCTCTCTCCATGCACTGCAACTCTGGTCTATCAGTACTTGTTCATAAATATATCAGCTACACTACATAAATTAATAACAAATGTTGTGTATGCAATGCACTTCAATCTGGTAACATGTAGAACTAGAACTATCTTCACAGTTGAACATCCCTATACATCCATTTCATGCAGGCCTCCCAACATCTTATCTCCAACATCCACTGCTAATTTCATCCACTATAAGTTGTCCTGCAGCCTTGTAAGAGTCAGATTTGTGTCATGGCACTTGTGTAAAGTAATGAGCTCTGTAGTCTGTGTACTTAGATAGGTAGGGGGTTCTGTTCTCACTGGAGTCATGTGGAACGTGTGTGTGTGTGTGTGTGTGTGTGTGTGTGTGTGTGTGTGTGTGTGTGTGTGTGTGTGTGTGTGTGTGTGTGTGTGTGTTTCTATGTAGCCAGAAGAGCATAAGTGTGTATCCTGCAGTTACCACTCCAATCCCATGGCTGTGGCCTACTTCTCTTCTTGGGATTGGTGCTAACGTTTTGTTTCTGGAGAGAGAAGAAGCAAAGGTGCATTGTATCCCAACAGAGTGAAGGTGTACTGAGACCAGCATTAGTAATAGTTAAGCAGTAGCCATTCATGCAACTCCCCTCTTTTCATCATTTTTGACAAGCTAATTCTTTGTTTTCAGTAAGTACTGCTTGATTTGTTTCTAACTTCAGAATATCTGTCTAAAATACTTCATCCTTAAATTTTCAGGTTCTATGTATTAGCTTCCACTCAAGTGTTTAGCAGTGCTCTGTACATACTCAGACACCTTGAGCGACATTTTTCCTGTGAAAGCACAACTGAAATTTCTCCAGTACCAAGCTGCACACAGGACAGCTAGTTTGCAGTAACAAGCACTGTCCACATAGTTGCAAACCCGATACTCCTGACAGTGATTGATATTCTCACTCCAACTGTCTAATCAATCAAAAAGGGTCTGTTGCCATGGATCTGAACTTTCCTACTGTCACCATTACTGGCTTGGTAGATATGGGCATTCTGAGGCAATGCAGAAATTGCCTCATGTTTACTGACAACCAGTTAATTCTCAAACAAACTGATATGGTACATGATAGATGTATTTACACAATGTCACTGGAGGCAAAGCTCTCACATAAAAGTACTCCTAATGTCAATAAGGTTGTCAGTAGTACATATGCTGCACCCATCACGCACAATTCAAAGCAGACATATCAACCTACATATGCTGAGGCACTTACATGTACCCTTCCTAAACCACAAAGACCTCCTAGACGAAGTACACAAAGCAAATACTATCAACAGCCCCAAATGCGCTCTTTCATAACAGCACCCACATCAACACATAGAGCTACATCTTATGGAGCCTCTACGTCTAAGCCCATAAAGTAAGCCACCACACAATCCAAAATTCTAGTCATTGGAGACTCCACCATGAGACACACTGATGTCTCTCTCACCAGGCTGAGAAAGGAGAAAGTTACAGTCAGTTGCTTATCAAGGGCTAGGATCTGTCACATTACGCATGCACTTACCAATATGACTCAGTCATAGCCCATGTGGGAGTAAATGACCTGAGACATACCTCCTTACACTATATGAAGAGAGACATCATGGAGCTCTTCGAATATGTGTCTCAGGCCGGTATGAGCCTAACATTGAACAGCATTTTACTTTCTCCAAGGATGAAGCCATAATATGAACAAAAGATGATTGACTTTAATAATTGTCTTAGCTTCTGTTGTCATTCTAAGGGGGTGAAATATTTGTCAGCATAGAAGGAGATGGTCAACAGACCGCACTGCTTTGCCAGGGATGGTCTGCATCTCTCCCATTTAGGCTTTCCAATATTTGCTAAAACATTGTCTTCCCCCATAGTGCCTTTTTTAGGCAACGCCAAACTGAATATACTTCCGACATAGCAAATCAAAACCAAGAAAATCTAAAGGTATTACTGCTCAGTGCTAGGAGTCTAAACAAAAAACTCCACTCCCTTGAAGCTCTCTTTATCCTAGAGAATGCTGATGTCTGTCCGGTCACTGAGACATGGTTTCAAGCTATGGAGAGCACACCAACAATGCAAGGTTATAATGCCTTCCACACATTTAGACCAGGTACTTCACTGGCAGGGACTAAAGGTGGAGGTGTCTCTATTTACATCAAAAATAAATATACTTCAAGGCTGGTCAAACAGGACAATGCACCCGAGCTGCTCCATGTTCAAATCACCATAAGTAAAATCCAGTACTAATCCTTGTAAGATATAGGTCCACCTCTATGACCCAGGAAACCCATAACATGTAGTTAAACTTATTAGAAACACTAACATATTCATGGGTGACTTTAATTACCCCACTATTAACTGGGAATCCTATACAACACCAAATGTACATGCACAGAGATTCCTGGATTTTGAAAACACAAACTTCCTGGACCAGATAGTCAATACACCAACCAGGGGTACAACCATACGGGATCTTGTCCTCACTAATATGGGAGACTGCTGCACACCTCCTACAGTAATGCCTTCCCTGGTAAGGTCAGACCACAAAATGGTCTCCTTTGAGTAAAAATAAAACCTGGACCCCCAGCTAAATCTGGAATAATCATGAACTATTCTAAGGCTAACCTTCTGCTATTAAGTGAGAACCTGGAAAAATCTTAAGCCCCCATAAACCCTGAGAACACTGCTGTCTATGCAGAACTGTTCACAAAAACCCTGTACAAGCATGTTAATAGCTGCATAGAGGCAGCTGTACCCACCAGGAAGAAGTGCAGAACTAACTCGAAAAACAAGCCACCCTGGTGGAATCACAAAATCAATAGGCTGTATAACAGAAGGAAGAAAATCATGGCAAAAATTAGGAGGTGCAACACCCAGCAGGATAAAAGCAACCAAACAAACAACTCAGAGGACAAATAAAGTTTACCAAAGCCAAATTTGAGGTACATTTGTCCTCCTGGGCCAAGGACAACCACAAAGCATTCTTTAGCTATGTCCGCAACCTCAAAGGCAATACACAATTGTGTGCAGAGCTCATTGCAAATGGAGCCACCTATAGTGAGCCAGAAGATATAGCAAACCTACTGACTGATAAATTCAGCTCCAACTTTTCCCCTCTCTCCCCCTCAACCTTTCCTCAGGAAATATCATGAACTATAACCTCCCTACTATCACTAGGGATCAGGTCTTTAATGCTCTCTCCAAGACCAAGAACACTTCATCAATGGGCACAGACAATACCCCAGGATGCCTTCTAAATAGCATGAAACATGAGCTACACACTTGAAAATGAAATAAAATGGAGAAACAGCAATATGGAAAGACAGTCCAACTGATCTATTGTAAACATTTTATTAAGTGCTTTTCATCCTGTTGGTAACACAAACTTCTTCAGATAAAAAATGACAACTGCTCTCAAATCTAAATACCCCTCCCTAATAGTCATGTGACATAACGTTAACACTCAAATAAACATCACCCATTAAATAAATATTATTTTCAAAAAGCATCTATATAAAGTTATAATAAAATAAAATAAATTATGAAACTTTTATATAACTCAAGAATATATGTAAATGTATAAAAATGGTAAATAAAAATAAAAATATGTATATAAACATTCATGTACCACAAGGATGTATATACCTAAACCTTATCTTACCAAATTTTTTAACTTTAATAAGCAATAAATAGAACAAAGGTAGTTCAATCCTGGGTGGTTATATGCATTTAAACGTTCTTGCCATGTCAGTTCTAACCGTTCTAATCTTGCTGTACTAGGTCCACCTCTCAGGTCTATGACAACCTTATTAATGATACGAAATTTACAAAAATGGTTATGATTCTAAAGCACATGCTTAGCTAGTGCATTCTCAGATTTGCCTCTGTTAATGCTATACAGATGTTCGTAAACACGTCCTTTGAATTTACGTTCAGTTTTACCTACATAATAAGAGGCACATACTTGGCACTTAGCTAAATAAACAACCATTTTTGAATTACAATTAAATCTCCTATTACAATTAAATTTCATGCCATTCACATTAAATAACCTTCCCAGGTCCATTTATTTACAGTATGTACAACTCTCACATCTGTACATACCAGGATACCTAGGGTAAGCCACACCATTCCCTTCAAGTAAGCATTTGAGGTTCCTACCCCTTCTGAAAATAACCTTAGGGCAGTTCCCCACTTTATCCATAATGCCCTTGTCTTCAATAATAAGATCCCAATTTTTAATGACAATCCGCTTTATGTGTGCAGAATCTGGGCTGAATGTCATAACAAATCCCATAATGGGATTTATATTGTTAGAGTCATTTTTGTCAGTTCATGAATTAAGGGAATGGGGAGGTCTTTCATTAAGAATAGTGCCAGTCAAATTATTGTTCAGAATTGGTTTGTAAAAAATATTATTTCTTTTACTCTTCACTTCGCTTATCAGGTCATCTAATAAGGATGCTGGATACGCCCACCTAAGGAACATCTCCCTTAATTTTTCGCATTCTAAGTTAAAATAATTTTTGACTGACATCATTCTTGCTGCTCTAACGAGCTGCCCTTTAACTACTGAACGTTTCTGATAATATGGATGTGCGCTCAGATAATGTAAGAAAGAATTTTAATATGTACTCTTTCTAAAAATTTTTGTGACATATCTACCCTCTTGTCTGTCCTTTTTAAGTTCTGCATCCAGATATGAGATCACATTGTTTTGAACATTAGAAGCAAATTGCAAATCATCTGTTGTACCATTAAGGTACTGAGTTAACTCCAAAGCTGTTATATCATCATCTTTCACTATAATAAAAATGTTGTCCAAGTAACGGGTGAAAAAATTAATTTTATTCCATATTTGTCTATTTTTAAATATAAGCTCATGCTCCCAGTAAGCCATCACCAAATTTGCAAAACTAGCCCCGCAAGGGGACCCCATTGCTACTCCTACTTTTTGGAGATAATAGTCATGCTTAAAAATAATAAAATTGTTGTTCAGAATAATGTCCAATAGTTCTTCTAGCAAAGCAATGTCATAAGGGGGTGTACCCATTTGTTTCAATAAGCTTGAAACCCATTCTATACCCTGAGTATGGGGTATAGACGTATACACGTCCTTAACATCTACTGTTGAGCTGTTCCTCAACCTCAAAGGCAGTACACAGCAATTTGCTGAACTAATTGTAAATGAAGCCACCTACATTGAGCCAGGATATAGCAAATCTACTAGCCAACAAAAGTGCGGCTCCAATTTTACCCCTCATTACTAGATGTAAACCAGGGGTGCAGTAACAAGCAGATGGCATTTCTTTAACAAGTACAGGCCAATAAAGAAATGCAGCACAGGAATGTTAAATATCACTGAAACAGAGCAAGTGCAAAAAAATATACTTATATCCGCTTTGTATTTCCAGGTGGTCTTAGAAGCACTCCAGATCTTGTAGGCAGCCACAGGTGAACAGTTGGGCACAAAAGAGCAGAATCTTACAAAATGTAATTCTTTTATACCAGCAAGATGAAAGACCTTTCTAAAGATAAACCCTCAGGCCAATCAGATAAAAACACAAAAAGCTATTGATCAGTAGTTCCCACCTAAATAAAATGGAGACAGAATCAGAAGAGAAAAGCATTCTCACAGTAAAGTGAGAAGCTAGGAATCATAAAAAAAATGAATACACACCATAAAACCATAGATTTCATGTTTAGTGAATCATTTATACTGCTTTAGAAATATCACAGGTACTAATCATGTACTATCCAGGTAAAGTAAGAAGCTAGGAATCATAAAAAATGAATACACAGTATAAAAGCATAGATTTCTTGCTTAGGGAATCATTCATACTGCCTTAGAAATATTACAGGCACTATTCAGGACCACAATAATGATGCCCTGCATTACAATGCTGACTTAGTTACAGAAGAGCATTGCATATAACAACAATGATATAGTATCACTGAAACCTGCTCCTTGAAAAATGCCTGTAATACTCAGAAGTAAAGCAAAATAGGGATTAAAGCATATGAAGAGTGCCTAAAATACAGAAGTAAAGTAAAACAGAAATTAAAGTATATGCAAAGTGCCTATAACACTCAGAAGTAAAGTAAAATAGGAATTAAGGCATGTAGAATATTTGTGCATCATAAAGAAGCAGTTAGAGTTAGCCTGCCAGGATTGTTTAAAGGAAGGAAATGTGAGATGTTTGTGACTGGCCAGAGGGCCCTTAGCTTTAATTTTAACTTTCTCGGCTGTTATAAAATTGTTTGAGCAATGTTTTGCTGCTTTCAACAGAGCTCAGCAAACATTTGGTGACCCTGCCAACTGAAAAACAGTGATTTTTTTTATCTCTGTATCAGATAAGACTACTAAGTATTTTTTTTTTACTGTTCTGCACTTGCTGTATTCACTGCTTGGTGCTTTACCTGCATTATTGGATGTACTTATTAAAACTTGTACTTATTTACCTTTTTGTAACCTCAAGTTAGAGCATCCTTAGTTATACTCTGGTGGGAGTGGAGAGGACCTGAGTCATTTTCTGATCAAGGATTGCTTAAAGGCAGAAAACATATGCTGTTTGTGATTGGCCAAAGGGCCTCAGCTTTTTTTTTTTGAACTTTTTTTCAGCTGCTATAAAGTTGTCACATTTGCATGATGCTGGTTATCATGCAACTGCAATTACAGTGCCCCATTTAGATGCAGGTGCTTCAAATTGAAATTTTCCCTATAAAACTACCTCTGAAATTTCACCAGTACTTAGTTGTGCAAAGGGCAAGTAGTTTGCAGGTTGAAGAGTGCACATCACGAATTTAGTCCTAGATAGTCTGTCTGTCTATAATCTTACAGCAACCAAACTAGCCAACTGTAAACTCCTCTTGTACCATCACAATGTAGATCATGTAATAAGGATCTGTAACCATGGATATGTACCTTTCTTCTATCCCTGTAGCCAGTTTGGTGGCTATAGGCATCCTGAGGTAATGTGACAATTGTCTCATGCTTACTGACAGCCATCTAATTCTTAAACAAACTGACAAGGTATGTAGGGATGTATTTGCACAATGTCACTGGAGGTAAGCTTCTCATATACACGTACTTATACTACCAAACAGGTTGTCAGTAATTTACACACTACACCCACAACACACAGTATTTACCAGACACATAAAGCCACATATGCTGAGGATCCTCTTAAATGTAATCTTCCTAAATTCCAAAGTCCTTCCAGATATTGCACTTACAATAAACATCCTCAGCAACCTCAAAATCACTCTACCAAAACAACACCCACCATAACACACCTCAAGGCATCTCAGTTTCTAAGCACATAAGGCAAGCCCCTACATAACACAATATTTTGGTCATAGGAGACTCCATTGTAAGACACACAGATGTCCTTCTCACCAAACTGAGTAAGGAGAGAGTCATAGTCAGTTGCCTATCAGGGTTCAGGAGATGCCAGATCATGCATACACTCAGGTCAATGAACCACAAGTACCATTATGATTCAGTTATAGTTCATTTAAATGTAAACAGCCTGAGACATTCCTCATTAGACTATAGGAAGAGAGATGTGATGCAGCTTCTTTTCCAAGAATGATGCCTCAATATGAATACAAGATAAATTACTTCAAAAATTGTCTTTTTTTTTCATGTTATTTGAAGAAGGAACAACATTTATCAGCATGGTAAGATATGGACAGCAGACCACTCTGCTTTGCCAGAGATGGTCTGTGCCTGTCCCCTTTTGGCTTTTAAATATTGGCTAAACCATTGTCCTCCCCCATGGTGCCTTTTTTAGACATTGGCAGCCTGGCAAACCTTCTGACATTGCAAAGCTAGCCCAAGACAATCTAATGGTGTTAAAGCTCAGTACCAGAAGTCTAAACAAAAACTCTACTCCCTGCAAACTCTCCTCACCCTGGAGAATGTAGACATTCATATAGCTACTGAGACATACTTTAAGGCCATAGAGAGTACCCCAGCAATGTCATCCACACATTTAGACCAGCTACTGCACAGAAAGCTACAAAAGATGGAAGTGTCTCAATTTACATAAAAACAAACACACTTCAAGGCTGATCAAACAGTTATGACTCACTTGAGCTTCTCCACATCCAAATTATCATAGGCAACGTCCCATACTATATCATTGCCAGCTATTGATCCCCCTCTATGACCTAGGAAACCTATAACACATACTTAAATGTACCGGGCACACGCCACATGAAACCCAAAACCATATTTATAGGTGGCTGTAATTACCCCACTATAATCTGGGAATCATACATGACATCAAATATGCAGGCTCAGAGATTCATGGACTTTGAAAAATACAAACACCATATAGCAATGATTCCATACACCTGATATGGGTGCTAACATCCTGGATCTGGTCCTTATTAACTTGGGAGAATATAGCACCCTCCCTAGTGCAATATCCCATCTGGTCAATGCAGAATATAAAGTTGTCTCCTTTCAAATAAAAATAAAACCTGAGATCCCAGCTAACTGTCTAACTTTTGAGAACTATACTAAGACAAACTTTCTACTACTAACTGACACCTTGGCAAAATTTCAAGCCTCCCCTCAAACCCTCAGAACACTGCTGCCTATGAAGAATTGTTCACAGAAACCATCTACAATAATGTTAATAGCTACACAGAGAAAGATGTACCTATCCAGAATAACCAGAGGACATACTCAAAAAATAAGCAACCCTGAAGAAATCCCAACAGCAATAGGTTGCTTAAACAAAGGGAAAAATCACAGCAAACATTAGGTAGTGCAATGGCCAGCAAAGTAAAAATTACCTCATCAATGTAAACAAGTACTTCAGAGGCTAATTAATTCTACCAAAGCCAGATCTGAGGTTTGAAGAGCTTCCAACACCAAGGACAATAAAAATACTCTTCACCTATGTCCTCAACTTCAATGGCATTACACAGCAATGTGCTGAACTAATTGTAAATGAAGCCACCTACATTGAGCCAGGATATAGCAAATCTATTAGCCAACAAAAGTGTGGCTCCAATTTTACCCCTCATTACTAGATGTAAACCAGGGGTTCCATTTGATAAGACTAGATGAACAAAGCTCTAATGTAGCCATATTTAATAGATGATTACGAAAGTATAGTTTTCTTAGACTTCCATTTGGCATTTTGTCAGCACCAGTGGTATTTAAAACAACTGTCCAGATGTCTGACAGCTTGGAAGGTGTTATAGACATAATTTATGCTGTATTAAAGTGGAGTCTGACATTGCAATGTCATGGCAGAAGGTTGATACTATTGCTGAACTGATTAAGATAGCATAATTCATATTAAATAAGAGCAAATGTAACATTAGTGTAAGACATCTGAAATAAACTAGTAATATTCTAACTCCAGATTGATACCCAATCCAGAAAAAAATATGCAAGCTGCAGTGCAAACACCCATGCATTTTTAGGAATGATACAATATGTTGTAAAGTTTGTACCTAACATGTCTCAGATATCTATGTTTCAAAGAAAGCTCTTAGAGCATGTGGCCTGTTAATGAAACTGTGAATAGGAAAAGAGTTTTGAAATGGTCACGAGAGCTGACATAGATGCTCTAGTGTTCATAGGTTCATAGGTTCATACTAGGCTATCTGCCCAAGGGCATTTATAAGCCTAGCCCATAGTTATTTGGCTTTCGCCACCCCTTTAGTTTGAATAAAACTATGCCTATTATTTTGCTGTGCCTCTGTCAAGCAGTGACACTGAAGTAATCCCTGGGGTATATCTGCGATCCCCCATCCATTGGTTAAGATTCCTCTTGAACAAGGCCAGCGAGGTGCTCTGCCTCACATGTACCGGGATTTTGTTCCACAGCATAGGGAGTCTCTGGGTGATGAATCTGTCCCTCCAGCACGTTCTATTAATAACCGTGTCAAGGTTTAAGTCTCCCGCCCTTGTGGTTCTGAGGGATCTAGATTTTTTTGAGGTGAAGCATATTCATCAAATCAGGGTTTGACATGGCCTTATATGTCAGGCACAGGTCACCTCTGAGCAAGCGGTATGAGACTGAATAGAGCTGGAGTTCTTTCAGTCGGGCAGCATAAGACATATTTTTGAGACCCTTTATCCTTTTGGTGAGGAACTTTTGGGGCGTTTCCAGCTGCTGCAGGTGTCGGGTCAGGTACATTCCGAATGGGGCATTGTACTCAATCATAGGTCTAATGAGTGATGAGTACAGAGGGACGATGACCTCCCTTGATCTAGATGTGAATCCCTTCATGATCAGGTGGGCAATGTAGAAGGTTTTCCTAACCACTTTAGCAACATGAGTGTCAAACGAAAGGCTACTGTCAACCTGGGTCCCCAGATCCCTGATGACTTCTTCTGTGCTCAGTGGATTGCCACCTATATGGTAGCTAGGGGTAACCTTGTTTTTCCCGAAGGGTATGACTATGCATTTCTTGGCATTTAACTTTAGGCCATGGCTCTGGCACCAGTTATCCATTTCTGTGAGGCCCTTCTGAAGGATATCTGTGTCAGATGTGTTTTCGACTATGGCCCAGTTTGCAGTCATCTGCAAACTTTGTCAGCCATAACCCTCCTGTGTTTGCTTGTACTTCAGAAAAGTAGATGCCGAACAAGAGTGGACCCAGGACTGAGCCCTGTGGGACACCACTTGTGACAGGCTTTGAGTCTGACATGGCTCCAGCAACTCTGACCCTGTGGGTTCTGTCACTTAGCCAGTTTGCAACCCATCTTGTGATGTATGGGTTTACATTCAAGCTGATGAGTTTTTCGATGATACCTGAGTGGGGTATTGTGTGAAGGCCTTTGCCAGGTCAAGGTAGGCTGTATGGACTGCCTTTCCCTCATCAATGGCCTTGGTGACTGTCTTGAAAAAGTCAACCAAGTTTAAAAGGCATGATCTGCCTTTGACAAAGCCAAACTGGGTTGGATCCAAAGTCTGCAAGTTCCCTATGTCTTTATTTATGAGTTCCATTATGATCCTCTCCATGGCTTTGCAGATAAGGCTTGTCAAGCTAATGGGACGGTAATTTCCAGGGTCGTTGGAGGCACCGCCCTTGTGAAGTGGGACCACAGTGCCGTCGCCACTCCTTGGGTACGTATCCTGAGGTGAGGCTAAGATTAAACAGCTGTCCTAACTGTGGGTTTAATTCCTCATTGAGTTTGTGGAGCACACAGCCGGGGACACCATCCGGTCCCATGGATGCTGTGTTTTTTGCTTTGGAGAGCAGTTCTCACCTGGGCGTTGGAGATGTTTGGGGGCTACAATCCTCTGGTATAGATATCTCTCCTTTTGGGGGAGGGGTTTGCACTGAACCTGTCAGCCAGTATGTTGGCAATGTGTGTAGGTTCAGTAATCTTCACATCATTTTGAACTAATTCTGAGCATATCTGGGAGTTTCCTCCTAGGTTTCTAACATAGCTAAAGAAGGCCTTATGATTGTCTTTTGAGTCCTTGGCGATTTTTCTCTCAAAATTTGCCTTGGATGATTTTATGAGAGCTCTTAGTTTTTTACTTATAATGATCAAAGGTGTCTTACCTTTCAAGGATTTTGCTCTATCTTGTAGTAGCTTCCTCCTTTTGTTGTAGAGCTTGTTTATGGCTGGGGTCCACCAGACTGGACGCTTGCCTTTGGTACAAAGAGTCTTAGTTTTGTTTGGGATTGCCTGATCCATGCAGTCCTGTAGGTGCTGGTAGAAGGCATTTGTAAGTGATTCAGCGGTTTGAGTAATGTTTACCACTGGCTCAGGGGCCTTAAAGGAGACCACACTAGTTTTTAGAAGTGTGAAGTCGGCTTTTGAGAAGTTTTTCACTGTGGTCTTTTTTATTTCAGGTGGGGGCGGGATGAGGACCTCCAGCGAGATTAGTTTATGATCTGATCTCACCAGTGAGGGGTATACTTCCGGTGTTGAACATTGTGATCCCATGTTCGTGATGATGAGATCAAGTATGTTTTCTCCTCTTCTAGCTTCCTCTACTAGCTATGATGTATATAAGCCAGTTGTGCTACAAATAGTTGTTAGTATGAATGGCTGAGGAGTTATAATGTTGCAAGAGACCAGTTCTTCTGAGTCATGAGGACTTACAGATGCACCAAAAAGATATGCTCACACAGAAAAATAACTACTAGCAAAATAGTATGAAAATGAGAAACTCCACAAAAGTGCTGATGGTAATGAAACTCATGTAAAGCCTGACAGTTCCACCGAATTCTGAAGTGAGAATATAAATCTGCAAGTCATTTACAATTCCTGCTGTCCCTGCATGTTATTGAGCCAGGCCAGAAAACCTTGCAAATCATATTCACAAAGTTTTTGTGCAAGGCACCTCTAAGACTTCAGTGGATGATACTTATTCTGCTACTTAATATACAGAAGGATGATCAGAAACTGAAATATACATCAAGGCAGGAATTACACATAGCAGCTATACTAATTAAGCATATTTGCCAGAGGAGAGCAAAGAACAGTTTGAAAAAGACTCTTTCAATAACACTAGCTACCAATGAGAGGAGAAGAAAGCAAAATAACTTCAAAGGTTTATTGACAAAGACTTAAAAATATAATTCTTAAAAGAGATTATGCAGAAAAGTTGGTCACAGCAAAATTATCAGTAATGAAAGTGTTCAGTCTTGTCTTTTACTTTTTAATGAAAAAATAAGTTTTGTCCAGAACTTGTTGTTCAAAGTTGACAAAAGTAAATCCCAGTCAACTGAAAAAAAAAATATTTGGGAGCATACATGAATCCCATCTAGGAAAAGTAAAATGCAAAGAAAGAATAAGCAATATAATGCTCTGGGCAGGTATATAAAGTTAAATAACCACATATACAATGCTGCATCATCAGTAATATATACCAAAAAATAATATGAAGGAAGAAATGTTAGCATACTCAGTTCCAGACCTTCTGGAGAGCAGAGTGGGCACTAGTGTTTTCCAGTTGAAAGAAGCCATGTATCTGTGTGGATTACTGTCTCATGAACCCTGAAATAATTAAACTGACACAGATCGTGTGATTAATGCATTAAAGTCTATATTTTTGAGACAAGCAATATCTACTCTTTTTGTATCTCACAAAGGTATGTAATACACAGTTCAAAAGATATGTACATGAGTGGGAATGCGACAGTCCACACAAATGTACAAGTAAACAGTTAAAAAAAACAATGCTAAATCTACATAGAAAGAGCAGTAGTACAAGCTATGAGGATTCTCATCTTGCAGTTTTGGAATATAAGAATAATCCACTGCAGGGACTCAAATCACTCAGCAGCTCAGCTGTTGGTCAGCAGAAGATCGAATAGCAGATTGTATTCTTCAGCTGAACTGCTGATGCCTAAAAGTCAACAAAAAAAGTAAAATAAATGCTAGAAAGATAGCAGCAGCAAAATAAATACTAATATGATAGAAACTGCATATGACTACCACCAATGTGAAAATCTGCAGTGGGAAATGAAAGTTTATTTAAGGAACTCAACCAACAGTATATGCAATTTGTGGGGAAGACCCCATGTAGAAAAATAGGAAAAAGGGGGTTGCAAATGGATGACTGGACGGACGGATGGATGGACAGATGGATGGTGAAGAAAATAAGCATTGTGGAAGAAAGTGAAGTCATTTGTATTTTAAGACAAATAGGTCAAAACCAATGTTTTCAGAACATTAGTAGGCAGAAGTGCCACATCCATTCTTTTTCCAAGAAAACAAAGACTGTGAAAGCTGTTTTAGTCATGAGTTGCAGAGACGCATGCCTTTTATCAACGTGGCAGATCTTGAGCCTCTGGGACTGCCCATGTGTGCATGGTGTGCAACAAATGTCTCTTGTGCATAAGTAGTGTTCACAGACATGAGACACTATGTATCCCTGACACAAAGGAGAAAGTCTAGAAAATTTCTACATGCATTTCATGTGTCAGGGCTGCAGAAGAGATATGTCCATGTTCATAAACTTTGATGGTGGTGTACAAAACACATGCAAATGAAAACACAGAATAAATAAAAATGCAAACACAATTCAGAGAAAAGTCTGCATACCGAGGCTGTTATCTGGCCAACAGTTCCAGAGGTCCATGAACTTACAGAAGCCACTTAGCTCACAAAGCAGTAGAGCTGTCAAAGCCAGTGTGCTGCACCAAAATCATTGCCTGCATAGGCCAGCCGCTAAAGACACACAGGGGCAGGTATTTGCAAATAATAGTTACAGAACATCTACATCTCCATACAAAGTATAAACAAAGCCAAATTCCATCTGATTCTGGCAGTATACAGCTTCTCTACAGCTGCACCAACAAGCAAGCAGGAATTGTACTTTCAGTAACACAGCTCATTACAGTGGCAGTATTGTGTCAGTGGTTCAACAGGCAGCGCACTCACCTTTGGTGGTGGGAGATCAGATGGCTGTGGGTTCTGTTCCCACATTAGGTACTAGATACTGACACTGCAGTGCAGTGTAAGGGGGAGGAGTGCTGCTGTCCTTCAGATGAAATGTTATACTGAGTTTCCATCTGCCCCACAGTGGTAGTTCAACTGGATGCAAAAGATCCTATGTCACTTATTAAAAAAAGAGTTGGGGAAGTGCCTGGCCAAGTTTTCCCTAATCAATATGAATACTACCTCAGGTCTCCCCTGAAAAGAGGACACTGGTTAGTGGAAGTACCCTGGTCAAGAAAGAGTAAATAAATAACATAGTAGGGAGTGATGTCAGCCAATGAACATAAAAGTACTGAAACTCATCTGTCAGTTTAGTTCAAATGATTAAAGTTGTAAGCTGCTAATAAGCTTTATTCTCTAGTCCTTAGTTTTTATGTATTTATTTATTTTTACTTAGTTATTCAGTGACTGGGTAAAGTGAACTGGTCCAGGAATACTTTTCAGCCATGACCCAAGCACAAAAACAGTACAATGGTAAGATACGTTAGCAAACAGGTATGGAGAGTTGTTAGGAATACAATAGAAACATGAATAGATTGCAGATAATACACAGCGAAGCAGTTTAAAGTTAGTAGAAAGGCACTTGACAGACAAGATAAAATAAGCATGTGTACTCTGTCTACTGTTAGTAATACACACTTACAAGCCACATGTGATTCATATTTCTAGTTGCAGAAAAAGAGAAGAAAGTGACCAAAAATATTAAGTCTTTTAGTCGTTTACCAATTGAAATCTGTCTAGAAGCTGATATGGACCTTGACACACTAGCTACAGTGGAGACAGATGTTTTGTTCATAGGTTCATAGGTAGGCACTAGGCTATCGGCCCAAGGGTATACGTAAGCCTAGCCAACAAGGTTTCCTGGCTTACGCCACCCAAGAAAGTTATTTTCCTGTGCCACTGTCGAGCAGAGACACAGAAGTGATCCCCGGGGTGTATTTCCTATTTCCCATCCACTCATCAAGATTTTTCTTGAAGAGTGCTAATGAAGAACTTTGCTTGACATAGATGGGTAGCCTGTTCCAGAGTATGGGAAGTCTCTGGGACAGGAATCTATCCCTCCAGCATGTCCTGTTTATTGTGATGACAAGGTTTAGGTCCCTAGAGCATGTAGCTCAGAGGGATTGGGATTTCTTTAGGTGTAGCATGTCCAACAGCTCTGGGTTTGACATAGCTTTTTATGTTAGGCAGAGATCACCTCAGAGTAGGCAATATGCTATGGAGTAAAGCTAGAGTTTTTTGAGGCGGTCAGTGTA
Organism: Protopterus annectens; assembly: GCF_019279795.1. NCBI lineage: Eukaryota > Metazoa > Chordata > Ceratodontiformes > Protopteridae > Protopterus > Protopterus annectens. Next base: position 941,914,267 of record NC_056727.1, read on the forward strand.
GGGCATTTGTTTGAGGCCAGTAATCCTCTTTGTGAGGTATGTCTGTGGCCTTTCCAGCTGCTGCAGATGTCTTGTGAGGTACATTCCAAAAGGGGCATTGTACTCTATAATGGGCCTAATGAGTGTCGAGTAGAGGGGAACAATGAACTCTTTTTTCCTGGATAAGAACCCTTTTATGATGAGGTGTGCCATGTAGAAGGACTTCCTGACTACTGTGGCGATGTGACTATCAAAGGAGAGACTACTGTCCACCTGGGTCCCAAGGTCTCTTATCACGGATTTGGTGTTAAGTAGATTGCTGCCTATGTGATAGTTCATGGGTACAGAGTTTTTACCAAAGGGGTTGACACTGCACTTTTTGGCATTGAGCTTGAGGTCATGGCTCTGACACCAGGCATCTGTCTCAGTGAGGCCCTTCTGTAGGATGTCCACATCATTTGGGGACTTGACTATGGCTCCCAGTGTGCAGTCATCTGAGAACTTCATTAGCCAGAGGCCTTCTCTGTTAGCCTGTATTTCAGAGAGGTAGATACCAAACAGGAGAGGTCCCAGGACTGAACCCTGTGGTACTCCACTTGTCACTGCTCTGAGGTCAGATTTGGAGTCTGCAACTTTTACGGTGTGGGTTCTGTCAGTGAGCCAGTTGGCAACCCATCTTGTGACATAGGGATTTATACCTAATTTAGTGAGTTTAGCTATAATTCCAGAATGGGGGATGGTGTCGAAAGCCTTGGCGAAGTCAAGATAAGCTGTGTGAACCACCTTACCCTCATCTACGGCTTTGTTGACTGCCTCAAAGAAGTCAATCAGGTTCAGGAGGAATGATCTGCCTTTCACAAACCTGAACTGGGTGGGATCCAGAGTTTGGAGGTTACCAATGCCTTTGTTTATGAGTTCCATGATGATATGTTCCATGGCCTTGCAGACCAGGCTCCTCAGGCTAATAGGTCAATAGTTCCTGGGATCAGTGGTGGCTCCCCCTTTGTGGAGTGGGATAACTGTTGCTGTGTGCCATTCAGTGGGCACAAAGCCTGATGCGAGGCTATTATTGAACATGGTGTTTAAGGGTGGAGCCAGTTCGTTCTGAAGTTCGTGTAAAATGCAGCCTAGGATGTTGTCCGATCCCATGGATGCTGTGTTTTTGGCTTTAGAGAGTGCAGCTTTTATCTGCGCAGTTGTGATTCCAGGGACTCTGCATTCTTCCTGTATAGATATAGGCCCTTTAGGGGGTCAGAGGGGGTAAAGTTAGCACTGAACCTATCTGCCAGGATGTTGGCAATATCAGTTGGTTCTATAATTTTTGTGCCTTTGTGCTGTAACTCAGAGTAGATTTGGGTGTTGCCATCGAGATTCTTGACATAGCTATAGAATGCTTTGTGGTTGTCCTTGGAATTAGTGGTGATTTTGTTTTCACAGCTAGCTTTGGAGGATCTTATAAGGGATCTCAGCTTCTTACTGAGGCTGACCATGGAGCTCCTCCACTCATGGGATTTTACTCTCTTTTGCAACAGTTTCTTCCTTCTGTTGTACAGTTTGTTTATGGCAGGGGACCACCAGATTGGCTTCCTTTTGTTGGAGGATAGTGTCTTGGTTCTGTTTGGGATAGCATGATCCATGCACTCATGTAAGTGCTTATAGAGTGCATTTATGCAGTTGTAACTGTATTGTCCATCTGCATGTGTGTCATGAAGTTCACCACTTCTGTCTTAAGAAGCATGAAGTTGGCTTTAGAGAAATGTTTTACTGTGGTTTCCTTAATGGGGGGTGGGGGTGGGATGTGGATATCAAGGGTGATTAGCTTATGGTCAGATCGGACCAACGAGGAGTTGACTTCAGGTGTGGAACACCAGTCACTCATGTTGGTAATGACCAGGTCTAGGATATTGTTGCCCCTGGTGCGGGTGTTGATAAGTTGATCTAGGGCATTGGAGTTTATGAATTCCAGAAAGCGTTGAGCTAAGGAGTTGGTACACGAGTTTTCCCAGTTAATGGTGGGGTAGTTGAAGTCGCCCATTATTAGGGTGTTTGGTTGAACCCTAATATTTTCCAGTACATCAAGAAAAGAGGAGTGGGAATCCTGGGGCATGGTGGGGGATCTGTAGCAAGCTACAATTTGGATTGCAGTTTTGCTCAGAGTTAGTTGCACTTGGATAACCTCGGATGCATTATGCTGAGCAACTAGCCTGGAGGTGTGGATATCCTTAATGAATATGGACACACCTCCGCCTTTGGAGTTTTGGTCCAGGTTACATGGCCGAAAAGTGTGGTATGAGTTATAGCCTGGTAGTGCAGGGGTGCTCTCTGGAGCCTTGAACCAGGTCTCAGTCACTGCACAGATATCGATGTTCTCCATTTTAAGGAGTGCCTCGAGTGAGTGCATTTTGAGATTTAGACTTCTAGCATTGAGTAGCATTAGCCTCAGTTTTTGCTTGCCTGTTCCTGTTATGGTGGTGAATTTGTTATTTGGACCCTGCCTAAAAAAGGCACTATGGGGCAGCAAGAGCCTTAGCCAGTATCCGGAATCCCAGGGGTGACAGGTGCAGGCCATCTGTGGCAAAGCATCGTGGTCTGTCGACCATGTCATCCCAAGCAGACAGATACTGGATCCCCTTAGAATGACACCAGAAGCTTAGCCAATTGAAGTCAATCATTTTGTCCTTGTACTGCGGTATCATTCTGGGTGATGGCAGAATGCTACTCAGGGCTAGGGTCATACCTGCCTGGGCTACAAGATCAGAGAGCTCTTCCATGTCCCTTTTCATGTAGTCCAGGGAGGTACGTCTCAGGTCATTCACACCAACATGGACAATGACAGAGTCATATTTGTACTTGTTGTGGAGTGACCTGAGTGCATGGGTTATGTGGCAGATCCTGGCACCCGACAGGCAGCTGACAGCAACCTTCTCCTTGTTTAGCCTGGTGAGTGGAACATCAGTGTGCCTGACTATAGAGTCACCCATGACTAGTGTGTTGAGTACATTGTTTTGCTTTATTGGCTGTGGTTGAGTGGCACATTGAGTCTGTGGCCTATGTGTCATTTGGGTTGTGTTGGGGGATAGAGGTTGCTTGCGTTTCTGCTTTGGAGGTCTCTGTTGCTTAGACAGATTATTATTGAGAGCCTCCGCAAATGTTTTTGTGTTACTATGTGTGGATTTTGGTGGTGTAGATTTAGTGATACTATGTGATGTGTGTGGTGTGGTGCAAATGTTTACCTTCTCCTCATGACTGTCAAGTTCAGTCCTGGTTGGAGAGAGCTTTATCTACAGTTTGGCTAGATAAGTGCATCTCTCACAGGTTGTAGTGGTGGGTGGTAAGAAGAGAGGGTTGTCTGTGTACATGAGGCAATTTCTACATTGCCTCAAGATGCCCAGATTCATCGGATAGAGAGGAGAGAACACTGGGAGCTGACCCTTGGACATGCCTGAATAAAAAAATATTTTCCTCTAGATAAGTGAGGAAAGTGAGTGCAAGAGCTGTTTTTCTCTAAGCCAATGAGACAAGTAAGTACAAAAACTGTTTTCCTCTAGGTAATGAGGAAGATTGAGTGCTATAGTAATTAGTAGCTTATTTAGTGCTTACAAGTTCTGAACAAGTGCTGAGCATGAATAAGCAAATTTAAGTGCTAAAACTTGTTGCTGCTTTGCCCCTGTGAAAACAGGGATGGCTAAACTGTTTCTGGACATTTTTGTTCACTGACGGATGCTCTCCAGTGGGTTTCCTGATTGTCTGATTACCTACACTTTTGTGCTTTAAACTGAGCGGAGTTACACATCGTGCCATTGTTTGCATGTCACTGCACTACCCAGTGCCAGATAAAGAAGGAGGGGACCAACATTAGCAAGCCTTTTACTAGATGAGATCTAACTAGCTGCACTATATGCTGCTTCAAGGAAAATATCAATGTACAGCTTGCAGTAGGTGCCTTCTTCTTATATTTACTTCTCTCAGTTCCCACTAACCCTTTCTTATAAACCCCAGTTCCCACTAATCCTTTCCTGTAAATCCTGGCACTTCACAGTAAGGTCCTCACTTTCATTTAGTAGCAATATATTGAATTCCTGAGCTCCAAATGATAAATCTACATTTTATTGAGTAACCATATTGTGGTGCAAACTGCTGTCTGCTATTTAATATTATCTACATTATAGTAATAACCTACTAAATAAGGTTACATCATTGCACATAGCATTGCTCTTTTATTACATATAGTGCCTGTGTGTTGGGGGCGATTATCACCTTGTTAATCTTAATTGCTAATTAAGTTGCCTTTCTTGATCTTAATTGCTAATTGAGTTACCCTCTGTACATTACTACACTGCTGAATTGCTGACTGCAGTTTATAACACTAAATCTGACCCTACTGTTCCATCTTTTTATTATAGTGACATGCCAATTGTTGCATTACTTACTGTGTTGAACCACTAACTGTACTGATGTTCACTATATACTGCTCAGTACTACCGGACTGTACTGCAGAGTTTTACACACTGCATTAAACCACTGTTCAATGCATTGTTGCTTCCTACTGTGATTGCCCTGCTGGTTTGTTGCTGGTTGCTGTGTATCACACTGATCTTGCTACATTGATGTGCAGATTGCAGTTTTGAGTTACATTACTGAACAAAACTGCTGCTCTTTGAGCTACTGGGCATTACATTCCTGCACTGGATCAATATATATTGTTCTGATTTGCAAAGTGTTTCTATGACTGCCACATTCTGGTACTGAATTCATATTTGGTAGTGTTACCCTTATTTCTTGTATTCAGACCTTATTTATGAGTGAGTCATTGCTGTTAAATTATTATACTATACTCCTGTGCTGACTGTTACACAGTTACTGCATTATACTGAATGTCTACATTAATGTGGAGTTACATTAAGATGTTCTTCGTGTTTCACTGTTACAATCATCACATTTGGGTTATCCCTGCCAGGGTAGCCCTCACTCAGCCCGAATACCAGAGGCTTAGTATTTCTCTGTCAGTTGCTGTCAATCCAGGACTGACATCAGGTCCTCAGTGGTATAAAATCAGGCAGCTGACGCCATTACATCAGTCTTTCTTGATGAGGAGCCCGAAGCAGAAGCAGTTTGCACGAGTACCAGTCGGCCAGTCGTTTCCAAATTGAAGTTGAAGTCTTCTAAAGTTAAGTACCCCATTGGGGATACTTTTTTCTTGCTCTAACCAATGTCAGAAAAAGTTAACAATTGTCTGGCCTGTGGAAAGCAAATACCACACCGAGACTTTCATTCTTACTGCATCACCTGTTTAGGCCCAGACCACAATGTCCCCCACTGTCGCCTTTGTGCTTTGTTCAATGCCAGAACTATACGTCGTTGGGCCCTTATTGTAGCTAGATATTTTCGCTCTCAGTCCTCGAATTCTGAAATGGCTTCAGTAAGCCATCCAACTACTGATCTTCCAAAAAAACGTAAGAATAAAGGCAGAGACAGACTGCACAGGTCCAAAACTGCTGACGACACTTCCGTTAAGCTAGTTGTCAGTTCTCCGGTCCTCAGAGAGGTGCTTTTGCAGCCCCTGATGCCCACTTCTGTGGATTTGAAGGCCGCTATCGAGACCCTTTTGGAGTCTTCTTCAACCAAGGATCCTGCAGATGGGTCCGGAGTGGCTGAGCAGGCACCGGCTTCCGAGGAAGTACTTTGCACTAAGAGACTTGTCCCCAGTAGTTTTACCTAAACAGGAGTCCGATGACTCTGATGCATCTGAATATGAAGATATGCAACCCCTCTCTGCTTATGAGGATTCTGATGCAGAGGAATCCATCCCTTCAGCCTCTCCACCCGAGGACCTTTCCTTTGGGGAAACTCTACATACTTTAAGGGAGCATTTCCAAATTGAATGTCAGGACTATCCTCAGTCAAATAAGAGACTCAGGTAATTCATAGATCTTCCACAGCACAGACCTCTGGCCATTCCTCCTGTTCTGGATGTTGTGGATGAAGTTTTTATGGAATCCAGTCTGACCCCGGACACCCTCCCTCCTGCTCCCAGGAAACCTGAAAGGTATTATAGAGTCCCTGATTCTTACAAATTTCTTTTCAAAAATCCTACTGCTGACCCCGAGGACATCTCTCAAGGACCTAAAGGAATCAAAGCAACTTAAGCTAAGAATCCCTCCCCCTCAGACAGGGATTCCCGAGCATTCGACAGATGGGGTAAAAAAGTATACACCTCTGCTACTCTTGCTATTAGAGCATTAAATTGTCAGTTCCACATGCTGAAACATCAGCAACATACCATGGAATTCCTCAAACAAAAAAAAAAATCTTCTTTTCCTGCTTGTGCAGAAAATAAAGAGTTACAAGAGTTAATGCATTCTGCAAGTCAAGTAACTAAGCACACCTTACAATGTGGTTTTGATGCCCTAGAAGCATCCTGCAAGGAAGCAGTCACTGGTTGTGTCCTTAGAAGGCATGCTTGGCTTAAGGAACAGACCTTGCCAGACCATGTCAAATCCAAATTATTGGATGCATTCTTGCACAAAGACAACTTATTTGGCACCAAGGCAGAAGAGGTCTTAAAAAAGATGGTAGAAAAAGCTAAATTTATGCAGACAGTTAAAGACTGATGTCTAGCACTAATAGGCTATTACTTCTACCATACACTGATACAACGGGTGAGAGATGCTAAAATCTAAATGCAGTGAAAATCAGTCACTCACATCAGACAACAACCAGTAAGCACTATCCCAGTGCTACACAATATACAACCACCACCTGTCTGACAAATGCCACGGTTGTCAAGAAATCCTTAAATAAGCATCCTAGGTAACGTACCAAAACACCTTAGCTGTGACATCTTACCACCTCACATACACCCCCACCTCCATCTACACCTCTACCAAGCAAACATATCCCCCAAAGTCAAACCTATTTCTATAAGGTCCACAAGATCTGCACCATAACAAAGCAATGTATTAGTTATTGATGACTCCATAGATAGAAACAGTGACACCATCCTCACATTCAGATGTACAAAAACAGAGTGAATGTAAGCTGTCTCCCAGGGGCCGGGTTTCGTAAACAAGAACCCTACGCTCCCTCCACCCCTAGAAGTATTAGTATGACATGGTAATTCCTTATGTCAGTATGAACAGTTTTTGACATTTTGCCCGAGTAGAGATGTATAATGATATTCTACTGATACATGTGTCTGAACCAGGGAAGACACTGGTTTTATGCGGTATTTTGCCATTGCCACAAATGAAGGCAAAGTTTAACAATAAGGTAACTGGATTTAATAATTGGCTGAGTAACTGGTATCTTTCTAGAGGAATCTGGCATGTGTCAGCATAGCATGAGTGGGTGACAGGTCTTCCTGCTTTGCCAAGGATGGTCTGCACTTAGATTAGAAATTACACCAAGAACTGTGATGACTCATCTTGTATTGTGCGATGGAAACATTTAGCATGAAATTAACCTTTTGTCTTTTTAAACTAACCAAAGCTTTTGCTTCCTCCACAGTGCCTATTTTTAAGCAGAGTCCATATCCTGAACATCCCAGTGCAGTAATCCCAGTTTGCAACTTATCAAGGTGAATCTGCAAAATGCCAGGACTCATAAAAAAGATGACAAAGCTTGAGGTCATCCTGCAGCTTTGGCCCGATGATGCATGTGTAATTACAGAAACTTGATTTCATTGTAGTGAGAATACCCCCTATTTACATGGGTTCAGCCCATTTCTTACATTAAGCTGCATTGACAACTGTGGGGAAGTACCTGCATTTATCAGAGATTGAATTATTTCATGACAAATCCCTCATGATTCTAACATAGAATTCTTGGAGGTCCAAGATACACAAAACAATGGTAGCCATCATAGTTACACTAGCTATAGGCCATCTACTATGCTCCCTGCTGAACATAATAATTATCTTAATGCATTAGAGGGAATCCTTAGAAAACCCGTCTCTTTTACCCCAGGCAACTTTAACCATCCAATAATCAACTGCCCAACTTACATCCCTAGTAACAAATATGCCCACTATTTTCTAGACCTTGTTAATACCATTTCTCTGGAACATATTGTCAACTACCCATTAGAGACGTCAATATTCTTAAATTTGTACTCACAAACATGGCTCCTTCTTGCTCCTCACCCTGAGTCTCCTCTTCCCTTCTAAATTTTTTAGTTTCTCCTACTGTCCCTGGGCTATCTCTGTTCTAAGGCTGGGGCCATTGTGGAACCAAATGGCATGGGGGGGTCATACTACTGACTATTTCAAGACAGGAATTTTTCATTTATGACCTTATCCTTTGGTGAACATCTAAGGCCTGCTCTCCTCTATAGACCATACCTCCCTGCAGGGAATGCCTAGACCAGAACCTTCCTCTTGGGGTACAGGATGTTTTCACCCTGCTGATTCACCCTGGACTATTTGCCCCTGAATGATTTGACCCCGGACGGTTGGACCCCAATAAAAACATAACATAAGTAAAGACGAAGCACATCAAAGCAAAAACAGAAAGTAAAGACTGTCTAAACATTCTTAAAATTGGTTTAGAAAGTATTTCTTTTCTATTTATGTGCTTCGACTACACTTACTTTGAACTAAGTGCAAATTGGAACTTTAATTGTATATACAAAAACAGTAAGTGCCAAAAAACGTTTGCTGACTAATCCGGAAGTTCATGGCATTAACTAGTCCGGAGTTTCTGTATAACGACAGCATCATTATTACATAAAAATAAAGAAAATTAGTGATAAAACAAGTAAGGATTAAAAATAAATTATATTTAAAAATGAAAACATAAATAAAAATATAAATACACATACATGCGATAAATCAATGAACGGAAACTCCAGACTAAGTAATGCTGGGTAATTCCCTTCGAACATCCAGATTAGTCAACAAACTATTGTAAAACAGAAATAATATAACACATATACCCGAAAGTAAAACATAACCCCCAGGATTCACGAAGCCTCCATGTAAGAGTTATAACTCTTACAAGGAGGCTGCAGTTAAACGGAGTGATGTCAGCATGCTTTGCATATTCATGAGAGCATGCTGAATCACACCTAAGTCTAACATGGTCCGTGTAAGACAGTAGGGGGCGTGTCCGTAGACTGAGCCCTGCAAGCGGACACGCCCCCAGAAGTGTAAAAGTGCCCAAAGTAAACACCCACAACAGAGTCCACGGAAATGTGAATAAACACAACACAACACATGCCCCACAGACTATGGACATAAAATATATATAAATGAACATGTTATATATTTTTTAAATTGTAAAGATGTTTAACCGTGAGTGTGCTCGTTTGCGCGGGCGTGCCCGTAGCGCAGCTACAGTTAGCAGTCAGTGGGAAAGCATATAAGAACTAAATATGCAAAATAAGCCAGAAAGCAATAGCGTAGCGGTAGAGATGTTGGCTGAAGAGCAGGCATTCATGGTTCAAGCCCCCACAACACCAATTTTTTTTGCAAAATAAGCAGGAAACAAGTCCCTGACAAATATGTACACATAAAACCACAAGTTATGTAAAATGTAATGAAATAGCCCATTTATATTGAAGACATGTGAGGTAACAAAAGAAGAAAAAATGCCAGATGTGCCCATAGCTGAGCTACAGTTTAACAGAGTGAGTGCATGTGCCCGTAGATGAGCAGTGGTTTAACTGGTGCAAAATGAGTGCCCGTAGCTGAGCAGTGGTTTAACATGCTAAATCTATGTGCCCCTAACTGAGCTGAGCGTAATATGCATGCCAATAGCCAAATGAGGCTTAAAGCAGCGTACCCCATTTGCTCGGAGATGCGCACCGCACAAACAAGCTAACCAACGGGCAACGTTGAGCAAGCCGTATCAAAACTGCCTTTACACAGACACACCCCTCAGCATGTCTAGACAGTCATGAAAAATAAAAAGCAGTGGCCAGGTTCGAACCCAGGATACTATACACCATAGTCAAGGTACAGAACCACTAAGCCATGACAGCAGTACCTGTAAATGCAATAATAGCTAATATATAGGAATGAATACAAACTAGAGCATGACAATGCAGGTTTACTGAAGTTGATACAATTCCAAAATGGCCAATCACAGATATGTGCGGGAAAAACGGACTATATAAGCCCCATAGGCGGGAATACACAGCATAAACGATTGTAGAACTGACCTGCAGGCAGAATGACAGGAGTAGGAGAGGGTAGTCACTTTCGAGCACAGAGGTGGGGTGTTGAAGAGTCCAGATACATGGTCTGGCTCCTAGTCCATAATCATGAGGCCCAACTCATGCAGGGCCAGGTCCTCTGGGGAGCATACAGGGCTGAGGCGTGGGACCGGTTGGCTCATGATCTCACCAGCGCCACAGGGATTCCAAGGACTGGTGAGCAGGTCCGTCACCACCATGCGGACCTGAAGAGATGCAAGCAGGACCAACTGAACCTTTGGATCCAGGAGGCCCGGCAAACACCCAGCGCCCCACTACTGAGTAAGTAACATTTAATTATGTATGTAAGAAATTAAACTAGCTGATATTATGGAGATGTGTATTCCAATATTACTTCATTTATATTACAGCTGCAGGTGTCCGTTCTGCGAACCGCAGAGCCTATGGCGATAGGCTGGTGTGGTTGCGCCACCAGGCAGGTCAGTAATCCACTACCAGTAACTGTAAAGAAATATAAAAGTATGACAGTCAGCAAAAGAGTGCAGTGTAGTCAGTAAGGAATAAAATCTGCAAGTAACAGTGTGAAAGTGTATGCAAGTATTGCTTGATTACAAAAGTGTGTTTCAGCCTGTAAGTTTAACCTAAACATGAAACTGACCGACATATATTCTGAAATAAAAATGCCCTGCCTGTAAGAAAATAGTACACAACCTGCAGCAGGCTGAAAAGTATAGCTGCAGAAGATGATGAAATCACATGTGTGAAATATATCCCTGTGGAAATACTGAAACATGACAGAAGTGAGACTGCTGGAAAGGATTGTAATAACTACTGGTAAAACATGTCAATAAAGCCTAGAAGTACCATCCTGAATAGTAAAATGAAAGCAAGTGAGAGAGTGTGAGAAAGTGTCATGAATCCAGCAATACAGTAGTAATAACCCCTGAATAAAGTATACTGCAGTCAAGACAGAATGAAATGCATGTGAGATTCAAAACCAAACAGCAAAATCTGTTCAAAGTGTTGCTGCATGTGTATCCCAAAATCTGGATATGTTGCTCTCAGTCTGCAATATGCAGATAGGATGTTTGTCTGATATACGAAACATCCACACTTGTCTACAGCTATATAAAGCAAATGTAGCAAGATGATGTAGCTGAACAAAGCTAGATATGAATGTGTATGAAGAACCATAAAATGTATATTGATGTTGCAGTAACAGTCCTATCACCAAGTTGAAATAGTTATCATATAGGAAACTGTAGTTAGAACAGTAGTGTGTATATAACTGTAGCTATTAGAAATGTACAGCATATGTATTGTTATTCGAAGGTGTTAATATTACTTTCTTCACCCCACCCTATAACCACATATAACCCATTCCACGTGAAAATGGTATGTGCAATCACAATTAACACCCCTGGACGTTTGTCCTGTTGGGTCATATATATTTGCATGTCTGTTGATGCATCTGCCCTGTTCATACATCCACACCTGATGGCCTGTTGCCATCAGTTAACCCTGCATGTTGTTGGACTGTGTATTTCTGTTCAAATTATGCATGTGTTATGCACGCTGTTCAATGGTGTGAATATCTGGGTGTTTGGTTAATGGGAATACTAATGCATGCTGTTACAACTAATTGTGAATGGTATTATATGTCACTAACCCAAACTGTCATGACATAATGCAAAACATAGTACGACAGGGAAGGCGGGTTCCAGCGGACCCACCTCTCCCACCTCAGCTGGCGAGTGCACCTGGCACTAGTGCCAAGTCCGGACCCTCCTCCGGTGGCCCTGTGCCACCTGCGGGTGGAAGCGCTGCAGGGGATGGGGCTCGCCCCCCCCTCTACAAGTGTGGCCGGAGGAGAACCAACACTCACCCTCCGTAGCGTCCGGACTGTGGTGCGTAGGGAGATTCGGGACTCTGTTCTCGAGCCCCTACGCCAGCTTGAGGCACGGGTGGCGCAACTAATGGGCATGCCTGTTGCCCCGCCTACACAGCCCCCAGCACAGCCCCATCCTGGCAGTGAAGGAACAGTGGCAACTGCCTATGGGTGAGGATATCAGTTCCACTGTTGCCATCTGTGGGCTCATGGGCTCTGGATATCCAAACCTCCATCCCCGTCAATTGCGTAACCCCCCCCACACGTGTCATACACCACCCCTGTATGCGTCTTGTTTGTCTTGTCTGTTTACCTACCCAACCTACCTCCCCAGTTGCACCGACTTCCTTCACCTGACATACCACTCTCACCTGAAAAAAAAAAAAAAAAAAAAAGGGCACTCTGTACCCACAAAAAATTACGCCCCATACATAGCTGCCCATTCCGCACACATGTCTACTGGACATGGAACCTATCAATTACAATTGGCTGTACAACAAGTATTATTGTTGTCCTGACACCTCTCTCAGGGGTGGAAGGTTTCAAATGTCACACCAAATTACATACATATGCACAGCTGTTGCTGATGAAGAAATGGGCAGCTATGGGCCCTACCTACATCCCTCCTGCACATCCCAAGCTTGTTTCCCTACTGTCTTACCCTCTTTGTGACCCCTTTTTCACCACTTTCCTGTCTCCCCATTTTCTTTTCTTTCAAAGAAAATAGTGCGGGTGTGCGCAAGAGTAAGCACGTTTAAGCGGTTGTAAGCGGGTGTGCGCAGAGCTAACCGCCAGTGCACATGCGTGAGCTCTGCGCAAACCAGCGCTAACCCGGTTACAACTGCTTAAAAGTGCCTTAGTCACTTTGATTGACAGGTCCTGTACTCAGTTCAAAAGCAAAATAAAATCCCACTGTGAGTCCCGAACCCAGGAAACAGTAGTCTGCATAACTTACCACTAAGCCATGACTCTTATACAAGAACGTTGTGCTAAAATAAATATATCATGTAATAGTAGGAATGAATGTAAAGGGAATATAGATGTGTAGTATACAAAGCATGCCATTTAGAATTACTATCAAAACTAGTGGATTTCCATAATAGAAGTGTGTGAACAGAAACAGCCATGCTAGTTGGAAGCTAGTAGGTAATAATGTCACTATAGCACCCTGCAAGCCACACACATACTCACAGCAGGATAAGCACTGCCCATACCCCACAACCTCTTACAGGAACACATCTGGACCAAGTAATAAAATATGTGGAGCAAAGGCCCAAAACCAGGGACACATTACAAATAATGTTACAACAAACACAGACAGTTCAGAGAGTAACAGGGTCTGCACTTTGTGGGATGTTTGGAAGGGTATGCAGTCTGAAACTTGAATGTTTGTCACCATATTCTGACTTGAGCCCAGAGTGACTTGCCAGAAAAAGGTGTGCATGAGATATTGACCAAAATATGAGGCAGAAATGTGGACAACCTGCAAATATCTGTACACATGACGGGTCTGACACCACCATATTTGAATAGTTAAGAGCCTAGACATAGCAACAGTCAATGACTTACAAGGATGCCACACAGACCCCATGTGAAATGTACAAACAGTAGGCAGAAAGGTGTAACACATGCAATGGTAACTATGGAGTCCTGAAAGTATTCATCACTTGCATGGCAGAAAAAGTGTAGTAATACATATGCTCATGCTAACCCACAGTCACAACTGCAGCATACCAGACATTTTAATGGGTGTATCCCACTGATATGTACCATTCCATGAGGCACATAACAGATGAACCTGAAAGTCTCTGGGGCCTGCTCAGCAGCATACTCAAATACCCTAATAGATGTCAAGGCCCACACCATGGCCAGACCACACTGCATGCTGTAACACCCTAGCAGATACAGCAAGCATTCCAAGGTGTGAATGTACATGGAAAATAGGAAAGCTACAGCAGCACACTACAGTCAAGACACCTAGCAGGCATACAAGTAGTGACTGTAAAGGGCAACTATTGAAGCCTTAGCAACAAAGTGCAAGCAAAAGTGAAAGGAAAGCACACACACACACATTAACAGTAGTAGTAGTTGTAGGTGTCAGTGTGCATACACAGTTAGTACAGGAAACTGGAGAAATGAATGGAGGAATGTTAATCTACAACACACCTGGAAATATGAGAGAGATACCAACCTTTACACTCACAGAACATTGTCCACAGCATAACAGCATGGTCCCTGCCCTTAAAATCTGAAAGGTCTATGCCTATCTCACATACCTTTTTATAGCACTGTTCTGAAATCACAGTGAGAACTGCAATCAGTACACAACTGGCTGCATGCAATTAGCAAATGCTGGCTAACAATTGGTGCAGAGGCCATCACATGGGCATATGCAGATACCTACAAAAGTATGCTGTACTCCCAGTCCACACATGCAATACTTTCATTGCACCCTGAGAAGGACGTGAGAGACAGACAGAGAGAGAGAGACAGAGACAGAGAAAACTGCAATTAAGCAGACACAAACAAATTGTTCAGCAACAGCTACCTGAAAGCTGACAACTGGGAAGTGGAGCAGCAGGACAGAGAACCAGACAGCAACACAAGCAGCTGTGACAAACACAGGTAATGTAAAGTAATACTATAAAGGTTTACATACTGTGAACTCTCCATATGTGTCATTGGTCTGTATCCATATGTATATGAAGATGTGTAAAGGGCAGGGGACATACAGCAACTATCAGTGAAGGCTGTACATACATTTGTATGTGAGAGCATCTATGTGCACATATCAGTGTTGGTTGATTGTAGGTTGTAGTGCCATGTACAAAGTAGGTTTCACAGTTATGTATGTTTAGCAGTATGTTAGTGTGTGTATACAGTATGGTAGACAAATATGTTGATATACCTGTCTAACATATGGATACGTATGTATGTCAACATATGTATGTGTATATATATATATATATATATATATATATATATATATATATATATATATATATATATATATATATATGATATGCATATATGTATACATACATAGAGAGAGAGATGTAGGAATACATAGACAGATGTAGATAGAATATTGTACAAACATATCTATGTAATGCACACATACAGATATAGATATATGTAGATACATATACACAGACAGACTGATCTGACTACCTACAGGTATGACTGTATATGACGACCTGGAACACAGCCTGTCCCACCCCCTCTGTCACTCACACCCCCTCTGTGCCCCCCCTCCACATCTATAGCAATATATGTACAGCAATATATATACGTGTATATGTATACGGACACATATATATATATATATATATATATATACATATGGATATATCTATATACATATATATATATATATATATATATATATATAGAGAGAGAGAGAGAGAGATGTATATAAATTCTGAGTGAGGCACATGTGTACAGATGTATTGCAACAGGTGCCTGGTGACAAAGGCATGGAGTGAACACCAGTGTCAAAACCGGAGTACCATACCACATTTCAGATCACCTATACCAGTAACCACCAGATATGTGATTGGCTGCCCACCACTGCATGTGTCAGGGGTGAACAGGGTCATAAATGTGTACAATAGTGGCCCCAATGATATTCACACTATCCCTGGAATACCTGCACATGGTATGTGTCAGCGGACATGGTGTGTCAGCTATGGACATGTAGGTCGGTGTACCCCTCCACACCACATAATGGATGCCATGGTATGGACCTCACATGACAGCTACAGATATGGAGAAGGACACAGTGACATGTACAACACTGTGACAATGCACTCAAACACATTACCAATGCACAGTGACTGACAAAACCACAGAGTACACATATGCTACCCACATAGAGGTTACCACTCCCGGATTTACATATGTAAGTCACACCCATGACAGATGTCCAACAACCATAGTAACACCTCACACCATCCACAACCTAAATGTCTGCTGTGTGTCGTCTGTGCCACTGCAATAGAGTGCACATGTGGAGGTAAGAGTTCCTACCCACAGATAAGACATACCCTGCAATAAACCACACAGTGTTAAGAAGCAAGACTCCCCATGAGTACATGTCACACATACCCCTGCTGAATGTTAGTCAGATAGGTAATATGCCATATGAGTCACCCTGTGTAACTGTGTGACAGCAGCAGGTACCATCACACCACATGTGTCACAATGGTCAGGGTAGCAGAACAGTACGCTGCTGTAGTCCCAGGGGCAATAGCATATTGTATAGTATTGTAATGTAATGTAATGTAATGTATTGTGTTGTATTGTATTGGTATGTTGAGGTGCCTCCTTCGTGGAGTGGAACCACTGCTGCTGTGCGCCAGTGTACAGGTACATATCCTGTAGTCAGGCTAGTGTTACATAGCACTTCTATATGTGTGTTTAGCTCCTGTCAGAGTTTATGTAGCATGCAACTGGGGATACCATCAGGTCCCATTCATGTTGTGTATTCTGCTGTCCTGAGGGTGGCTCTCACCTGGACATCTGTGATGACAGGGAGGTTACAGTCAGCTGGGATAACTATGTCTTATTTTGGGGGAGAGGGCGGGGTGACACCTGCACTGAACCTGTCTGCCACAATGTTGTCGATATCTGTGGTGTCAGTGAAATATGTGTTGTTGTGTACTAACTATGGGCATAGAGGATGGATCCTGACCAGGTTGCTAACATAACTGAAGAAGGCCTTCTGGTTATCTTTAGTGTCCCTCTTGATTTCCCTCTCAAAGTTGCCCATGGATTTTGTATGATGGAAAATAGATCCTTACTAGTGCTGCTCAGACATGCCCTCCCTTTATGGAATTATGCTCTGTCTTGCAGTAGCTTCCATCTTCTGTAATACAATCTGTCTATGGCTGGGGTCCACCAGACAGGATGCTGTCCCTTTGTGGAGAGTGTCTTGGTCATATATGGGATTGCATGATCCATGCATTCTTGGAGATGTCTGTAGAAAGCAATTGTGTAGGGGTCAGCATTGTGGGTTGTATCTGCCACTGGCCCAGTGGGCTGAAAGGATACCATGTCACTGTTACAAAGTGTAAAGTTTGTATCTGTAATGTTATGCACTATAGTCGTTTGTGCTGGTGGTGGAGGTGGGATATGTATATCCAGGGCAATCAGTGTGTGGTCAGCTCACAGTAGTTGATGATGTAGGCCATACAGTACCTAGATACAAACCCCAGAGTGAGGAGGTGCTCTTGACCTGAATCAGTGTTCTGACTGCTGGGGTTTGGTAGCATGTCGTATGGAGTGTGCCAGGTACTGTTGCACAGTTGCTGGCTGAGCACTGATACCTGGCCATCTACATGTGTACCCACCAATAGACAGACAGATGCTACATATGTGAGATATGTTGTATCATAACAGTCGAGTAGCATGTGTAGTATGTGTGCCAAATTCTGCTGACATATATTGCTGATACCAGGTTATTTTATTTCTCAGGTACATGGCCCACCCGCGGAATCCCACCTACTCCACAGCTGAGGATGAGGAGATACACCAGAGCCTGGTGCGGGATTATGCAATACTCTTTTCCCGCACCAGCCAGAATCAGCAGGAGAGGGCTGCACTGTGGCAAGACCTTGTCCGTCGGGTAAATGACATAGGCACACATAATAGGACATATGAGCAAGTACGACATCACTGCAGTGATTTAATCAGACATGTCCATCAGCGTGCGTCGGATATCCACAGGCAACAGGTCGCCACAGGTGGTGGGGTGGCTACACATCCCCCACTCACCAGACTGGAGGGACTACTCATGAGTGTAGTGGCTCCAGTCCGCCAGCAACAACAACAGCAGCAGACATGCATTATGATGGAGGCTGGAGCCACGCAGCAGCAAGACAGTGAACGTGCAGGTAATATGCCATATGTATAGTTGACTGTTGTGTACACTGGTAGTTAATGCATGTGTGAGGTGTGTCCTTGGTTTGTAGCTGTCACCATAGTATTTAATGTGCAAGTGTGATATCCTCAATATTAGCAGCTGACTTGTGAAAGGCGACTGTTGTACTACTGACCTGTATCATACTCAGTAACAATGGCACAGTTGTGCCCACTGACATTAGTTTCTTCACGTCTGCAGGACCCTCTGGTATAACAGCAATGCAGCCTATCCATGCTGGTGAGTGTGTATTAACAATTCCTGTAATAGTGTTGATAGTAATAATACTATTTGGCTCACTTAGTAGTGCTCTTTGTATGCATGTAGGTGTGTCTGTGTCTGTGTGTTGATATCACGCATACTGAGTACTGTACAATTGTGTGAAACTGTGTGCATGTGTGCACGTGTGCACGTGTGCATGTGTGCACGTGTGCATGTGTGCATGTGTGCACCTGTGCATGTGTGCATGTGTGCATGTGTGCATGTGTGCACCTGTGCATGTGTGCACGTGTGCATGTGTGCATGTGTGCACCTGTGCATGTGTGCATGTGTGCACCTGTGCATGTGTGCATGTGTGCACCTGCACATGTGTGCACGTGTGCACGTGTGCATGTGTGCACCTGTGCATGTGTGCATGTGTGCACGTGTGCATGTGTGCATGTGTGCATGTGTGCATCACTGGTAATGTGTAGACATTGTAAACTGTGTTTCCTGTTTCCCTCCCACAGGTTCTGTTGCTGCTCTGGTGTCATGTAGCAGGGAACCTGAATCAGGTGCCGTGGGTACTGATAATGATGACATCTGTGTAATGGCACAGGAAAGTATGCCAGGGTCCACCATTGGTCAGCCGATTGACAGTACACAGCTGTCGACCCCATCAATGCGCACAGTTATCCTGCCAATACACCCTTTGTCACCAATGTCCCTAGGTGATGGACAGCATACAGTGGGCATTGACCAGGGTAATGTGGTATCTGTGGCACATGCCTCCCCGCACAGCAGCCATGGGCATGGCCCAGAGATGGTACCACACAGACAGATGTCCAGGGGTTCTCGTGGGAGCATCCGTGGGTGTACTGCCCCTGTCAGAGGTGCCCACAGAGGTCTTACAACCTCAGCTATGTTTCGGGCTGTCATGCAGGCACAGTCACGTATGGAACGGTACACCAGATAGGGTCTGAGGGAGCTGACAGCATGTCGCACAGCCATGACTGACAGTATGCGTGACATTGCGGCTGCCATCCGTGATTTCATCGATGTCATAGACAGACGTTGTGGGGACATATTAGACCAGTTCCACAACTACATGTCCATGGGCCAGGGCGATGGTGGGCGGTTGAGGCGTCGACGTGGCCGTATGCCAGCAACAGCAGCAGCTGGCAGTCGTCGCGGATGACAACAGGGCCGCAGCTGCCCCTGTAGTGCCAGCAGCAGCCCCAGCAATGCTGGGTCTGTGCTGTCATCTGACTGCCCCAGGAGACCACGTGCACGTGGCTCTGGCCAGGCCCGACAGGGATCTGTGTCCAGTCAACGAACACCTGCTTCTGATGACAGTACCCAGGGTACTGCAAGGCACAGGTACCGTGTCCGTGGCCAGAGACACTGATCTGTATGACCTGGCAGATACAGTCTGTGGCTGTCCACAAACACCAGTATATGGCAGCCATGAGGTGGAACTGTGTGCATCCATACACACATGCGAATTGACAACACCTAGGGCTACCGCATACATGCACACACTGCATCAATATTGCCCCACCTTCTACTGCTGTCCCTCACCAACACACATACACATACATGTCAATTGGTGGTATCGGTGGCTGACTCAGGCATACCAAGTTCACACCCTGTGCATATGATGAAACTGTGCCACCTCCTGCAATCTGTAACAACTGTGCAGGTACAGGTTAACAAGTTGCTGATGCACAGGGTGACCACATAGATGTGTAGTAATAGTATCATGTTGTTAACAGTACTGTGTGCTGAATTAATTGTGGGTATATCACAGCATGCCTGATGCAGTAAGTGTGTGATTGTCATGTCCTGTTGTCTACACCCATGGTAAGTACCATAGTGTATCATCTGCACATGTTGGCATACTGGTGGTAATGATGTCAACAGAAGGCTACATACATAGGTAGCACAGGGGATAAGGTAATGAATGTAGTAATACACAATGATGGACATGTAAATTGCAAGTGGCATGTTGCCCACACTGGACTCTGCAATGCAGATGTTTGAGGATGTTGATATGTGTGCAGTACTACACGACTGGTACAGGACACACAGGAGCACCCTAGCACTGCATGCTCACATCTCATACCATGCTAGACATCCCCAACACACATAACTAACTGTCACAGGAGGGAGAGTCCCCATATATGTCAGGGATACTGTGGTGGCAGGCCAGGTAGCATACATCCTACTAAGTATGGAACCACTGAGTGAAGGCTCAGTGTCTGTTATTTGACATGTGTATTACTGCAGGCATGAGCACATGGGTTTCCATCCAGTTATTGTACATCCTGACAGTACATGGTCTGTACACTTGTGTGCACTGAGACTGGACCCTAGCCACCTGACCCATGTATTTCCATGTACATGTGCATAGTGCCTGCATATTTGCAGTGTTACCTACTGGAACTGGTACAGCTTGTTTGTTGTACAATGGACTACATGCAGCCCTGTTTACTGTAGCTTTGTTTGCATGCATGTTTGCTTGCAATTACCCTGGAATACTGATCACACCTGCAATGCATAGTTATTGAGCTTCTGTGGACTCCTAGTGCCATCTGCATAGCTTACTATATGTATGTCCATGTCCCACTTGACAGGATGTCACTGTTTGTCCTGTTCACATGTACATTGCCTGTGACACAGTGCATATGACTTACCTGGCATGTGTCCACGTGTGCAGTCATATATGCTACTGCTAACTAATCACAGGCACTACACCTTCACATATTCATCTTCTGTTGAACTACCTGCTTCGCTAGGGACGGCCTGCACCTGTCACCCCTGGGCTTTCAGATATTGGCAAAGGCTCTTGCTACCCCCATAGTGCCTATGTTAGGCAAGGCTCAAATGACAAACCCACCTTCATAGGTATCACAAGGGATAAGAAACTAAGAGTAATGCTACCCAACGCCAGAAGTCTAGACCTCCAGATGCATGCACCCAAAACACTCCTTGGCATGGAGAACATCGATATCTGTGCAGTAACAGATGCCTTGTTCAGGGCTACTGAGACCACACCAGCACTACCAGGTTTAACCTGGTTGATTTCTTTGAAACAGTCACCAAGGCCATTGACGAGGGGAAGGTGGTTCACACAGCCTACCTGGACCTTGCAAAAGCCTTCACAGCAATACCCCACTTGGGCATTCTAGAGAAGCTCACCAGCTTAAATATAAGCCCCTATGTCACTAGATGGATTGCACAGTGGCTCAAGGACAGAACCCACATGGTTAGCATTGCTGGAGCCATGCCAGACTCCAAACCAGTTACGAGTTGTGTCCCACAAGGCTCAGTCCTGGGACCTCTCTTGTTTGGTATATATTTATTGGAGGTGCAGGCCAACATGGACGGACTGTAGCTGACCAAATATGCAGATGACTGCGAACTGGCCACCATAATCGACTCTCCAGCCGACACAAGCATCTTCCAAAGGGGCATCATAGAAACAGACTTGTGCCAGAGCCATGGCCTTCAGCTGAACAGTGTTTAGAAAGGGGAATGTTCATCCTGTAGTCTGTTCACCTAGTTGCCAAAAGGGACATTGTCCTCACACACACTAACCCCCCTCAGCCAAAAACACACACTTGCCAATTGCAGGATTCAAACCCCTATCTGATTATGTTATGACACTCGAGACGGACACATTAGCAGAGTGTACTATTCGCATTACTAGGAGGTTTCCCTTCTCTTGCTGTACTTATAGGGTGCTGACATCATCAGTGTTTAGAAAGGGAAATGTGCATCCTGTAGTCTGTTCTCCTAGTTGCCAAAAGGGACATTTTTCTCACACACACACACTAACCCCCCGCAGACAAACACACACACTTGCAGGATTCAAACCCCTACCTAACTGTATTATGAGACTTAAGACGGACGCATTAGCGGAGCACGCTATTCGCATTACTGGGAAGTTTCTCTGCTCTTGCTGTACTTATAGGGTGCTGACATCATCAGTGTTTAGAAAGGGGAATGTGCATCCTGTAGTCTGTTCACCTAGTTGCCAAAAGGGACATTGTCCTCACACACACTAACCCCCCCAGCCAAAAACACACACTTGCCATTCGCAGGATTCAAACCCCTATCTGACTACGTTATGACACTTGAGACAGACACATTAGTAGAGTGTGCTATTCGCATTACTAGGAGGTTTTCTTTCTCTTGCTGTACTTATAGGGTGCTGACATCATCAGTGTTTAGAAAGGGAAATGTGCATCCTGTAGTCTGTTCTCCTAGTTGCCAAAAGGGACATTTTCCTCACACACAATTGCACACACACTAACCCCTCTCAGACAAACACACACACTTGCCATTTGCAGGATTCAAACCCCTACTTAGCTATGTTATGACACTTGAGACGGCTGTATTAACAGAGCGCGCTATTTGCATTACTAGAAGGTTTCTTTTCTCCTGCTATACTTATAGAGTGCTGACATCATCAGTGTTTAGAAAGGGGAATGTACATCCTGTAGTCTGTTCTCCTAGTTGCCAAAAGGGACATTTTCCTCACACACACACTAACCCCCCTCAGACAAACACACACACTTGCCATTCACAAGATTCAAACCCCTATCTAACTATATTATGACACTTGAGACGGACGCATTAGCAGAGTGCGTTATTTGCATTACTGGGGGAGTTTTCCTTCTCCTGCTATACTTATAGAGTGCTGACATCATCGGTGTTTAGAAAGGGGAATGTGCATCCTGTAGTGTGTTTCCCAGTTGCCAAAAGGGGCATTTCTCTTCCACACACACCAACCCCACTCACACTGAGCATTTGCAGGATTTAAACCCCTACCTAACTAGATTATGACACGTGAGACTGACACATTAGCGGAGCGCGCTATTAGCATTATTGGGAGGTTTCTCTTCTCCTGCTGTACTTATAGAGTGCTGACATCATCGGTGTTTAGAAAGGGGAATGTGCATCCTGTAGTGTGTTTCCCAGTTGCCAAAAGGGACATTTCTCTCCCACAGACTTACACACACACCAATCCCACTCGCACACTGAGCATTTGCAGGATTCAAAATCCCTATCTAACTATGTTATGACAGACGCATTAGCAGAGCGCGCTATTCGCATTACTGGGAGGTATCTCTTCTCCTGCTGTACTTATAGAGTGCTGACATCATCGGTGTTTAGAAAGGGGAATGTGCATCCTGTAGTGTGTTTTCCTAGTTGCCAAAAGGGACATTTCTCTCCCACGGACTTACACACACACCAACCCCACTCACACACACTGAGCATTTGCAGGATTCAAACCCCTACCTAACTATGTGATGACACTTGCGACAGACGCATTAGCAGAGCGCGCTATTCACATTACTGGGAAGTTTTTTTTCTCCTGATGTACTTATAGGGTGCTGACATCATCGGTGTTTAGAAAGGGGAATGTGCATCCTGTCGGGAGGCAAACACCAAGCACACTCTGGCTAAGCTGTCATTCCCTAGCGCAAACAGCCTAGTGTTGACCTCTACACCCATATGTTTAATTGTCAAATGCACATTATTTGTTGCTGATAGACTGTTTGCACATCTTTATTGCCATAGCATTCCCTGTTTGTATGAACAACTTGTGCATCTGTGGAAGATGTTTGCATATGGGAGGGATCCACTATATCAACTATGTCTCTGTAGTCATTTAACTGTGTGCACTGGGCAGACTGCTGTAATGTGGTTGGTTCCTGGAATAACACATAAAAATACCAGATATGTGTGTCCAACTGCTAAACTGAGATTTGGCCTAAGTGTGTGAGCATGCCTAGTTCAGCCTTCCCATGGCATGTTGTCTGACATATGTCTCATTTATCAAAGTGTGTGAGCATGCCCAGTGTGAGCATTCCATATGTTGGACTCTGCAGCCCACCACATTTGTGGATGAGTGTGAACTTCAACAAATATCACCCGTTTATGGTTGTGTGTTGTGTGTCATGTTGTGTAGTTACTGTACAACTGCTTTGTGTGTGAACACAACAGGATTATACTGTGCCTGCAGTGTTTGCATGGGATACTTTGCATACAGTTGTCAACATCCTTTCACACTGACCTAACACTGTAGTACTGTATAGTGTACTGGTAGTACTTTGACTGTGGTGGACAGTATCCTGGGCTTTAGTGCTATCACTGCTTTACATTTCGATAGTGGGCACAACAGCCTGGTTAGGGGCCAGTTGTGTACATCTGACCATGTTGCATTCTGTTCAGATATGAACTACTTAAACCAGGCTTGTCCAACATTGGTAGTGTATTCCACAACATAGGTGTACATTTGCAAACACTAGCGATGTGCCCTAGTCCATGTCTAATGCTAGTTGGAGAGTGTGTTTGTCCTTCAACACACATTGTAAGTGGAGTTTGCCATGACATATGTCATGGTTAGTATACTGTGCCTCTGTCTACCTGTGACATGACAGTGATACCCAGGATAAAGCTACCATCTCCCATCCACTCATCAAGATTCCTACTGAGGAAGATTGATAAGTGACTCTATGGGTAGCCTGTACTGGGGTTCACTCATGGGTGGGGTGGCTTCTGTGTTATGGATCATGCAGTACAGCTTGTCCTATGTAAGTCAGTGCTGGGGTTCAGGTCTCTCATGTGCATAGCTCACTGCCATTCAGATTGTACAAGGTGCAGCATGTTTATTGATACCAGCAACACAGGCAACACATGGCATCTGTGCAAGCTCTTTGATACTCCTGGTGAGGTACTGTTGGGGACTTTACGGTTGATGGAGGTGTCTGCTGAGGTACATCCCACAGGGGCTATTGTAGTCAATTGTACCGCTGATGAAGGATGACTGCAGAGCCACAATGACCTCCCCTTATCTAGATCTGACAACCTTCATGATTAGGTGGGTATATGGTATGTTTCTGTAAACACTACAGCACATGTTTGTCCACTGCAGGATATCTATCACCTTGTGTCCCCAGGTCTCTCATTACATGTTAACTACATAATGGGTTAACAGCTATGTGGTAATTGGTGGGCACTTACTGTATATCCGCAGGGGTTGACTATACACGTTTCTGCAATTAGCTTGCTGACATGGCTATGGCACCAGTTGTCTGTTTCTATGTGGCCCTTTTGTGGGATGCTTGTGTCAGCTGGTGGATCATATGTGGTGAGCAGTTTGTAGTCCTCTGCAAACATGTTCGGACACAGTCCTTCCATGTTTGCCTGTACCTATGGGACATATATACCAGACGAGGGAGATCCCAGGACCAAGCCTTGTGGGATGCCAGTTATATCTGGTTTGTAGTCTGACATGGCTGCAGCATGTCTGACCATGTCTGTTCTGTCCTTGGTCTGGTTTGCAACCCCTCTACTGACATGGGGGTTTATATTTAAGCTGGTGAGCTTATCTATAATGAACACGTAGGGTATTGTATATAAGCCTTTGCAAGGTCCAGCTACGCTGTGTGGACCACATTGCCCTCATCAATGACCTTAATGACTGTTTCAATTGAGTCAAACATGTTTAGGGGCAGGATCTGCACTTCAGAAAGCCACACTGGGTAGGGTCCGGTGTCAGTAGGTCCCCAATATCTT
Source organism: Protopterus annectens (assembly GCF_019279795.1). Taxonomy (NCBI): domain Eukaryota; kingdom Metazoa; phylum Chordata; order Ceratodontiformes; family Protopteridae; genus Protopterus; species Protopterus annectens. The sequence continues at coordinate 941,939,995 of NC_056727.1, forward strand.
TATGTCTGTGGTACATGCTGATCCTTTCCATAGCTGTGCAGACCGAGCTTCTCAGGATTCTGGGGTAGTAGTTTTCAGTATCCATTCAGGCAACACCTTTGTTGAGAAGGACCACTGTTGTTGTACACTGCTCTTTGGGTACATATTCTGTGGTAAGGCTGACATTGAGCAGTAGTGTGGTTTGGCATTCCATTCATCTTGGAGTCCATGTTGCACTAAGCCCAGGACACCATCTCATACCATTGCTGCTGTGTGTTTTGCTTTGTAGATGTTGGCTGTTACCTCAGCATCTGCAATGTCAGGGGCCAGCAGTCTGCTGGGATAGATATTCTGCATTCGGGGTTGCACTGCACCTGTCAGGATGTATGTTGGCAATATGTGTGTGTGTTTGTGATATTTGTGTGATTCAGGGCATATCTGTGAATTCCCAACATGGTTCCTACCATCAGTTGTGAAAGCCTTGGGATTATCCTTAGTGTCCTGTACAATTTGTATCTTCATAGGTTCATAGGTTCATACTAGGCTATCCACCATAGGGCATTTGTTAGCCTAGCCAGAGTGTGTGTGGCTTTTGCCACCCCTTGCTATGTGAATATTATGGCCATTTATGATTTGCTTTGTTGTGCCTCTGTCTGGACATGACACAGTGAAGACCCCCAGTGTAACTCTACAATCATCCATCCACTTGGCAAGATTCCTGTTGAAGAGTATCAGTGAGGGGCTCTGCCTAACATGGAGTGGGATTCTGGTCCAGGGTGTGGGGAGCCTCTGGATTATATATCTGTCCCACCAGCACATCCTATTTCATTATTTGTTGAGGTTGACATCTCTCACTCTCACAGCTCCGATGGATTTGAGTTTTCTGGGGTGGAGCATGTCCATTACTCCTGTGTTGGACATGGCCTTCTACAACAGGCATGCAATGCCTCTGTGTAGGCAGTATGTGACTGCATTCAGCTGGGGTGTCTACAGCCAGGCAGCATATGACATATATTTGAGACCCTTTATCCTCTTGGTGAGGTACCTTTGAGGTCTTTCTAACTGCTGCAGGTGTCAGGTAAGGTACATCCCATATGAGGCATTGTACTAGATTATGGGTGTGATTAGAGAACAGTATAGGGGCACAATGACCTCTGTTGACGTAGATGTGAATCCTTTCCTGATACGGTGTCAAATGTAGACAGTCTTCCTAGCCACATTGGCAATGTGGGTGTCGCATAACAGGTTACTGTCCACTTGTGTCCCTAGGTCCCTGGTTACTCCTTCCATACATAATGGTTTACCACCTATGTGGTAATTTGTGGTACCTTGTTTGGTATTTGGTGGGACATTCATACTGTCCAGTGTCTTCAGGACAGCTGGGTGGGGTTCCTGTGTGTGAGAGTGTGGTCTATAGCATGCTACAGACTGTACAGCAGTCTTGCCTACAGTTAGTTGCACATGGGTGGACTCCAATGCCTTGTGCATTGTCAGTTACCTGGACGTATGGGTGTCTGTGCTGACTATGGATACTCACCCTCCTTTTATGTTTTGTTCCAGGTTTTGGGGCCATGACACATGATACGTGGTATAACCTGGTAGTGCTGGTGTGCTGTCAGGAGGCTTGCAGCAGGTTTCTGTCACTGCACAGACATCGATGTTCTCCATACTGGGGATGGCCTTGGGAGCATGCATATTGGGGTTTACACATCTGGCATTGGTCAGCATTTCCCTTATGTTTCTTTCCACTTATGTTTTCTAGGGTGGTGGGTCAGTCTTTTCAGCCTTGCCTACAAAAGGCTCTATGGAGGTGGCAAAGGCCTTATCCAATATTCAGACACCCAGGGGTAACAGGTGCAAGCCATCCCAAGAACAGCTGTGTGGCTTGTCAAGCATGACATCCCAAGCAGACAGACATTGGATCCCCTTGGAATGACACCAGTAAGTGTGCCACTTGCTATGACTGATCATTCCATGTTTGTACTGTGGCATTATTCTTGGTAAGGGTAGGATGCTGCAAACGGTGAGTGTCATACCAGCCTGGACTACATAATCAGAGAGTTCATCTATGTCTCTTTTCATGTAGTCTAGGGAGGTACATCTCAGGTCATTCACACCAGCATGGACTATGACTGCATCATATTTCTACTTGCTTTGGAGTGACCTGCATACTTCTGTTATGTGGCGTATTGTGGCAGCCTACAGGCAGCTTACTGTACCCTTTCCCTTGTTCAGTCTGGTGTGCGGGACAGCAGTGTGTCTGACTATGGAGTCACCTATTACAATTGTATCAGGCATGTTGTTTCTCCTTCTGGCCTGTGACTGTTTGGCACACCAGCTTTGTGTACTATGTGTTGCATGTGCTATGTTTGGAGGTTGTTTGATTGGGTGTCTGCTTTAGAGGCCTCTGTTGGTGTGCTGTGTTTGTAATTTGTGCCTCCGGGAATGTTTATCTGGGTTTATGTGTTTTGTTTTCAGTTGTGATAGGTCTATGTGGGACCGTGTTTGTGGTGTGTGTGGTTACCTTCTCCTCCTGACTAGTTTTGGGAGTACTGAGTTGAGGGAGCTCAGCCTCCAGTTTGGATAGATGGTTGCATCTCTCACATATATTTGTATTTCTTAGGTGGAGTTGGGGGTTGTCTGTGTACTTGGGGCAGGTGTAACATTGCCTCAGGATTCACAGATTCAACTTGTTGTGGCTGGCCTTAGTGGATTGTATGTGTGGACAGATTTTATTGCCATACTACTGATCAGTGATTACTTCATTGTTTATGTTTGCTCTATCATGTAGTAGCTTCCTCATTCTCTTGCATGGTTTGGTTATGGCTGGTGTCCACCATGCCAGATTCCTGCGTGTATGGCATTTTGTCTTGTTTTAATTTAGGATTGCATAATCCAAGCACTCCTGGCAGTGTTCATGGAATGGCTGTATTACAGGTTCTGAGGTGTGGCCCATATTTTGCACCTGCACAGGACCTTTAATGGATTCCACATCAGTTTGGAGGAGTGCAACATTTGCTTTACACATGTTTTTCACTGTGGTTTTCTGGCCAGGGACTGTGGTCAGGATTTGTATATCCAGTGTGATTACTCTATGGTCTGGTCTTACCAGTGAGGGATACACTTCTCATCTTGCCATCCAGTACACATGTTACTGATTATCACATCCAGTATGCTTACCCCTCTTGTGGGAGTGGTACGTTGTTCTTGGGCCTTTTGGTTTATGGATTCTATGAACTATTGTCCTACACTGTTGGAGCTAGTATAATGCTCCCAGTCTATGTCTGGGTATTTTCAGTCACCCAATATAATGTGGTTTGGAGGACTTGATATATTCATGTATTCCAGCATAGACCAGATGCAGTTCCTGGTGTTGGGACAGTAGTCTGTAGCAGGCTATAAACTGGGGGGCAGTTTTAGTCACTGTTACTTGACCATGGCTAGTCCATGCTGCTTTTTGTTGTGGTACCAACATGGGGGTGTGGTTATCCTTGACAATTCTTGCTAGTCACCCTCCTTTTGTAGCTTGTTCCATGTTTTGAGGCTGTACAGCACAGTATGAGGTGTAACCTGGTAGTGTTAGGGTGCTGTTGTGAGCCTTGGCTCAGTTTTCTGTTACAGCACAGATATCAACATTCTCCATACTGGGTGAGTTTAGACTGCATGCATCTTGCTGTTTTGACTTATCCCTTATCTTATTCTTATCCCTTCTGGTACCTATGGAGATAGGTTTGTGTTTTGAGCCTTACCTATTCAGGGCACACTGTGGGTAACAACAGCCTTTGCCAGTATCCATACGGCCTGCACTGATAGGTGCATGCCAGTCCTAGCAGGTGGTGCATCATGTCATGCTCAGAATGTCATCCCAGACTGGCACACATTGGATCCCCTTTGACTAACTGCGATACTTCAGTCAATTATTGCACTTGATCATCTCATTGTCATGTTGTGGCATGATGCTTGGTGAGGGTAGGATGTTAGTCAGGGTCCTCAGGTGTGCATATAGTACATGGTGTTACATTACTTAACACATAGCATTCATGCCTCAGGTGGTGCTGCAGGGCTGCCTCTGTCAGATGCATATTACACTTCCCTGTACATGTTTGAGAGCAGGTTGTGTCATGTTAGGCATCCCTGTTACTATATAAGTGAGTCAGAGAGGGTATCATTCCCAGGGTTCCTACTGAGCCAGTGTATGTGCTATGCGTTGCCTCTTTGCCAAGGCCAGGGCATACTGGGCACGCCTCCTTCTGCCTACTGGGGCAGGCTCAGGTTGTTCCTCCTCCGAGTCACACTCTGCCTGTGATGGCCTTGGCAATGGTGGGGGGCTGTTTGGCCCGGCCCTATGCTGGTCCTGCTGCAGCTGTTTTCGCAAGATCATATTATGTAGCATAGCACATACCATGACAATTTGGGTACATGTAGTTGGTGTGTACTGCAAGGCTCCACCAGATGTGTCCAGACACCGGAACCGTGACTTGAGCAGCCCAAACACACGCTCTATTACATTACGTGTTTGTGCGTGTGCCTCATTATGGCGTTCCTGTTCAGGTGTGTGTGCGTTTCCGATGGGTGTCATCAGCCACGGCTCCAGTGCATAACCTGCATTCCCCACTAGGTGTCCATGTGGGATGTCCCCATTGGCAAATGTCTGGTACAGCTGCGTCAAATGCCAGATGTGGGAATCATGGTAGCTCCCAGGACAGCCAGCACACACATTCATTATTATGCCCTGGGCATCACACACGACCTGGCAGTTGATGGAGGGGAAGCCCTTGCGGTTGATGTATGCCCTACCCCGCTCACCGGCTGGTGCTTTGATGCGTATGTGCGTGCAGTCTATTGCACCCACTACCTCAGGGTATTCCGCTATTTGCTGGAAGAGACGATATTGCTGGCCAATACCTCACGGGCATTGGGGAAATATACATGATCACCGACATGTGCTGACATGGCATCCAGGAACTGGTGCAGTACCCTGGAGGCTGATGCCTGTGATATCCCCGTCATATCACCAGTTGGTCTCTGGAAGGTACCTGTTGCTAGTATTCTTAGGCCAACACATACCTTGGTTTCCACTGGGATGGGTTCCCCTCTGTTGGTTCTGTGTGTGAGGCGTGGCCTGCACAGCTCCACTATTTGCTGCAGGAGGTCTCTGTCCACTCTATAGCGCTCTACTATCTCCAGCTCATGTAACCCGTGGTAGGTGACCCTGGGCCTGTACACTCTTCTCCGTCTCCTCACTGTGGATTGTCTGGCACCATCTGTATTGTCACCACCCTCAGCAAGTCGCCTATGTCTCATTATGACAGCTATGGCAGCCCCTAACATTTCTGCTCTGAGTTCAGCTTTTTCAGTTTTCACTTCTGATAACTTAACTCCTGTCTTGCGGTGTCTCTTGAGAGAAACATCCTGCACTGCTGTTTGCAAAGTTTTAAGTGCTGGGCTGGGCTACTATTCTGCCTGTGTAATTGCCTGCATCTAATTGTTTTCACCTGCTAGCTCCAGCAGTATTCCCTGATAACTTCCTACTAAATCTGTTGCTTCCTTTTTCCTTTCTGTTTCCTCAGGGTGGAGCCATGTGTAAACCAGCAGAAACACGCTCACAGTGGCTTACACGTGCGCACACATGCTTACACGGTTCAGAATCTGCTTATTCAGATTAAAACGCATGCACGCCCGCGCAAACAGTGTTAAACATCTCCCAACACACTCCCACATGCTCAGTCTGCCTTACATGCATGCACACTGCCTTACTTGCGCTTCATGGTGCGCACACGTGCACATACACATCCAGCAAGAAACGTTGGTGTAGGCAACAGTGTACACCTTCCATTTCTTGACTTTCTCATGCTTAGTTAGTGGCACACCTCTTTCCATGATATCTTTCTGACATCTGTCATGTAACTCTGACCTCCAATGAACTGCATTTCTTTCTACCATTCCCCCCTGTGATGTCACCTATCTCCTACTCTGTTCCTCCCCCTTCTGTAACTCTTACACTACTCAGACTGTGCTCATTTGCTATGTGAGAGTGGAATTCAGTATCCTAACACTCATTTGCATCAGATTGCCTACTAATGCTTAGTTACATCTCTTAGACTCAGCTTCCCCCCTTAGCAACCACTACACGGTGGCCATGTTGGTTTTGGTCTGCTGGTCCCTGCATTGACATTCCATGTATTGCATAAAACCCACATTTGTGGGTTTAAAACCTTCGTTTTTATGTTTTATACAGCGCAGCCCGTTTGCGCGGGGCTGCGCTGGGTTTAAACAAAAAAAAATTATATTTTTAATATATTTGCATCAGGTTACTTTGCCAATGGCCACGTATTTGGCCATTGGCATGCTGCCTGATACATATGCACCCTATATTTGGAGCTGACATGGCTCCATTGCAGTTTTTGCAGAAACGTACTCAGTTGTCAACTGAGTACATTTCTGCAGCTAAAACGGCTCTTACATGGGCTGTTCTGGGCTTCCTGGATCGCTAATCATCCTCATTTGCATGCTATTCGGCTGCAAGTGAGGTGATTAGCTTATCCACGCCCACTCCGTGTAAGAGCCATTTTAGCTTGTCTCTTACACGGACTTTGGGCTGTTCCTGGATCGCGAAGGCTGCATGGAGTCTTACACTACTCTTAGACTCCGTGCAAGCCTTCGTGAATCCGGCCCAAAGTCATTACCAAATATATCAAATGCACATGAAAAAAATCAGTTTATAAATTATATAAACTGCAGAAATTTAATAAGACACAGAAGCCTGCATGCCATTAATTAAGCAAAACCCTTAAACAAATAGAAACTATTAAAAAAAAAAAAGTATCGCAAAAAGTAAAAAAAAATATGTTTACCAGAAATAGAGAAAATCTTTTTCAAAAGAATAATTGATTAAATAATAACATAATGATAAAGTACTTATTTGGGGTAGAATAGTCTGGGGTTAAACTGTCCACTAAAAAAATCCCATAGACAATAAACATGAAATCATATACAAATGCATTGGGGCTGAACTGTCCAGGGGCAAATAGTTCTGTTTCCTCCCCTTGATATGGGAAGGTTCTGGCATTCCCTGCAGGGAGGTATGCAGGGAATGCCTAGACCAGAACCTGCAGGGAATGCATAGACCAGAACCTGCAGGGAATGCCTAGACCAGAACCTTCCTATATCAAGGGGAAGGGAATGCCTAGACCAGAACCTTCCCCTTGATATGGGCACATACATCCCGACTGCCAGTGTCTCAGATGTCTGAGCTGCTAATTGAACCCAGGTTGCCTGGATCATACTTAGAGCTTTATCCTTCTATGACACCAAAACACTGGCTCCTTCCCCACTTAAAGTTGACCACAAAATAGTTATCTTCTTCTTTAAACTGGTGATCCCTCCCTGACAAATATTACTGTCTTTAGAAACTTCCCCAAAGAAAACCTATTACAACTCCTAGGGGACCTAAGAAAATTCCAAAGTAAACTTCTACCTGTTGATCTTATTGCTAAAGTTACTGTCTTTACCTCTGATTTCTACTCGTATCAAAGTAGTTGCATTGATAAGGCAGTGCATAGATACCCTAAAGTATAGTGGGAAGTTTAAGAATAAACCCTTATGTACGAATTCTTGTACTAATATATTATATGTCAAAAGGGAGAAAATAATCATCCTGATTAATGTCACCATTTCCTATACTCAGAAAAGTGCTGAAAATGGTTAGCAAAAATCTCAAGTCTACTATTAGAAAATGTAAATCTAAGTATAAATACAGAGCAAACACCTCAACATAGGGTAGTAAATCAGTCCTTCTTCAACTATTGCAAGAAAATGAAAAAGTAACACCTAACAATGCTCTGAGCTTCTCTACAGCAATGCTACACCAGTCTGGACCCCAAGGAAATAGCCAATATCCTAGGTGTTAAATTTAGTGCCAGCTTTATGCTGCCTTCCCCTGTAGTTGTTCTCATTCCATCATTCCTACCAATTAAAATCACTGTGGATCAAGTCCTGACAGCTCTCTCCAAAGCTAACAGCACTCCATTCATGGGCCATCACATTGTACTTGGTCAACTGCTTATGGAAGTACAGCTTGTTTTATCCTCTATTTAACCATTTCAAGCTCAGCTTCTTCACAGACTATGTACCTGATGTGTGGGAAACAGCCACCATGATATATAACAGCAGGCCTATCACAGATCCAGGCAACTATTACTCTAGCCAGTCTTACATCCAAGACTATAGAGCACATCATTTCTAAGCCTATAAATCTAGACATAAGAAATTTCTTAATCCTGGAGGCAAGCTAACTGACTTTGTCAGAGGTAGATCTTACCTCCTTAACTTTGTGATCGTCCTTGGAAAAGTTAGTGAAGCTGTGGACAACAGACATTCTGTGAAATACTGCCTATCAGGGATTATCCCACATGGCCCACTGGAACAAAATAAGACACAACTGTTACATTCTTTTACACAAGGGCTTATTTGGCCAGGGTCTTAATGATGTTAGCGAGTGAGTGCCTATTATCCACCTATGAACCTGTGACAGTTGATAAACAGTAATCACTTCCCCATTTAAGGAGGAAAAAGCACTTTGAGCTGTGTACACCTTTACATGTGACAGCTGATAGACAGTAACCACTTCCCAGACTAAAGAGCAAAATTTAGATCAATTTATACATATACGTATTTCAAAAGCCAACATTTCAATAGTGAGATACACACACACATATATATATATATATATATATATATATATTTACATACATATATATTTATATATATATATATATATATATATATATATATATATATATATATATATATATGGGTTCCTATTAGAACTCTGAATGCTTGAAATGTCGAATGTCATATGGTCGACATCATATGATTGACATTTCAAGAGTTTGAAGGTTAATTGTAATGGCGCCGTTCGGTGCAGAATGGGAGAATTTTCCTTTTCTGTAATGAAGTGTGATCTCGGAGTTGGTATATTTAAGTAGGGGGGGTGCAGGGTGGCTTGCCCCCCTGCCTGCACCGTTAAGGTACGTTTTTTTTTTTTTTTGTTTTTTTGTTTTTTTATGTATTCAAACTTTTAAACTTCGGCCATCTATTGTTTGAATATATAATATAGACCCTATATATATATATATATATATATATATATATATATATATATTATGCATGGTTTACATATCTATGTTGAACACACAGACTATTGACAGCTATTTTTGCTGCAATAAATGTACTTTTGTGGTCGAGTGTAAGGGTTACTGTAAGGGCTAGGAAAGAGGACAGATTTTGCATTGTACACGTGGTGCTCTGTGTGAACTGTGTCCATGTGTCCGGTTTAATAGTACTGTTAGGTAAGAGTAAGGGAAGGGGTCTTTAGAAACACAATGTGCTGGGTGGGGTTTGGTGGGGTAGTCTTAGCACATATGAGTAAGGTGGTGCGTGGGGGGGGGGGGTGAAGCCTGACATGGTTGATCCACCCACACTTGCAAACAACAATCCACTCTTTTGTAGCACAGAAGTGTAATCTCTGACTTGTTTATGATAATTTTTATCAAGTTAATTGCTACAGAGCATTTTAGGGATCACAATCACTTGAGGCTAATACATCGTCTGCAAACAAAAAAAAAGATAAAACTATCATATTACTAAATTGTTTAGTCTTCAGACCTTTGCATCACCTTGCTATTCTTGCCATGATTATCACAAATAGTATGGAAGACAAGACAACATTTTGTTTATTTCCGTGCCCACCTTGAATGCATTCATGTTAACAATAAGAAAGTGGGCACCACTCTCACTCTTCCAGTACAGGGCCTGACTGGTGTGCAGAAATGGCCTTCAGACCCCCATACTGATGTAGCACATCCTTCAAGACATTCTTAGGTAAATAGTTATAAGCCTTCACTAACTGCACAAAACACATGTAGACAGTTTTGACAAACTCCCATGACCGCTCCAATATCTTTGCAGAATAAGGAATTGATCAGTATTAATATGCCACTACCTGATGTCTATAATTCTTTTGCTTATTAATCTGATCTGGTGAGTGTGACTACAAGTTGTGTCAGCTGTACTATAAAGTTAGTAGCAGTGTTTTTAATCAGATTATAGCATGAACTGCAAAATATGTAATGCTATGTGATATATTCCATAATGATATCTGTATAACATGCAATGCCTGTTTGTTCAAAAATGAGATTCTCTGTCCTAAATATTCAAATAGGGTCAGGTTGATAGCCAATACATCTTTGCTACAGCGACACAAAAATGATACTTTGCAAGAAGGTATGAGGTTCTCTGTTCAGAAAACAGTATAGCCCAGCTGGATTTACCAGTTCAATGAAATAAAAAAATAAATAAATAAATGAATATGACCTGTACTCACCTGTTCTGGCTCAGGAAAAAAATTATAAAGACTTTGCTAATTTTCGAAGGGCACAGAGTAGCACAATTACTTGTGATTTATTTATTTATTGCCATTTGTTTACCGGGAAGGTCCACTGTGCCAAGAGAACCCATTTTCAGTGGAGGCCCAAGGAGAAAAGCTCCACAATAGTACACAGTATAAAATATAATCACAGTACATAAAAAGTACACTGATTACATTAAAATACAGTCAGTGAGACAATGAACAATATATGTATAGCAGACAGCAATATACAATAGTTGAAAAATGTGCAACAAACATTATATACAGAAAACAAAAAACACAACTATCACCAAACTCTGTGAGCAGTCAGGTCCAAGGACAAAGCAGAATCCAATAATAAGATAAAAACCAAAAGGACCCAATGAAGAGGCTGTAGTTTCCAGTTTAGAAACACAGTTTTAATCCACAAAAAGAAAGCACAAGCACTTTCGTAGGCACAAATCCCACTTCTTCAGATGCTAACACTGTTCAAACAGGAATGGTTTAAATACATATACAGAAACAACTGAAGTAATTAAGTAGTGACATCACCTTAAAGCTACACTCATGTTAAAATGTTCAAGACAAGGATATTATACATCTACCTGCCTATATTTGACTACACATTTAAATACAATACTTAAATTTTAAAAAATATATATAAAACTTTGCAATACATACTTACAAATATGTATAATTATTTACTATATATACCTATTGCACATATTTTCACCTAGTGAAAGGTCTTTTCTTTAATAAAGGCTTCAGGGGAACATATTCATTCATTCCAAAATCAGCATTGGCTCTCAACCTTACTATCCATTCTGCTTCTAAGAAGGCTTTTCAACAGATGAGAAAATAGTCTGGAACTTATCCAGCTATGTTTTCTCAGACAAACTTAATGTTTTGCAGAAAGGACTATCATTTATACCTAGTAGGTATTCTGATTATACTAAAGTTATTTTTGATATTAAATTATTTGCTAGAAATTTGACTTTAACAATGATGTTTAAGGGCATGAATGAACTAGCGAACATGTTTGGGAAACCAAGTACATTTATTTCGATGACAAATCCTTTGATAAATGCCTTTGAAAATATGTGTGTTGATGAAGTTTATAAATTGCAAATGCTAGATGATAAGACGTGCAAATATAAAAGAAGTACTTTTAATTTAACTAAGGATGAGCAGAATGCTTTAAGAAAGCTGCAAGAGAACACAGATATAATTATACGTCCAGCCGACAAAGGTGGGCCAATAGTAATCTTGGATGCAGATGGATACAAATATAAGATGCTTGATATGTTAGAGACTGATGGCTTTTATAGGAAAATAAGCATTTTAGATATTACAAATATGACTGAACACGTTAAACAGCATTTATGTCAACTTATGAGAAATGAATACATAACTAAGGAATTGTTTGATTATTTTGGCATAAAGCATCCTGTAATTCTTGTTATACAGGGATTATCGAAGTTACATAAAGATAAGATCAATCCACCTTTGAGGCCAATAATGTCAGGGAGGAGACGGTGTACAGAAACAATCTCCATACACACACACACACACACACACATATATATATATATATATAGAGAGAGAGAGAGAGAGAGAGAGAAACATCTAAGGCCAGTGTTGAATAATATTTATCAGGTTCTGAGAGATACAGAGCATATTTTAAAGGATTTATATGTCTATATGAATAACAGAAATAAGGATGAGACATTTATATTAGTAACAATGGATGTGATGTCACTTTTCACGGTGATACCTAATGAGTAGGGTTTAAGAGGTTTAGAGAGATTCATCAGGGAGTACTTTAGTACTGAAGAAAGACATATACATTTGTTAATAGAGCTAACTAAGATGGTTCTATACAACAACGTCTTTATTTTTGATAAGGATGTATTTTGGCAATGCAATGGCATAGCTATGGGCACTTCATGTGCCAATAGCTACTCCAATGCAGTAATGGTTATATGGAAAACAGAATTTATGTTACAGGGACCATTTAAAGAAAAAAAATGTTTATGAGAAGGTTTGTAGATAATCTCTTTATGCTATGGGAGGGCACTTATGAGGAGCTACGAAGATTCGAAGGGCACATCAACAGTAGTACTTATTTGAAGTTTACAACAGTGCATTCAGAAAATAATATTAACTTCTTTGATTGTCAATAGTAGTTGAGAATAGTGGAGAAATTTACACCAAACAGTATAAAAAAGTTTGTCATGTTAATCATCTTCTGTCTAAGAACAGTATGCATCCACCGCATATTTTTAAAAATGTGGTTAAAAACCAAGTTTATAGAGCCTCTAGGCTAAATATGCGTGATGATGATTTTCATAAATGAACTGAAGTAGTTAGAAATGATTTGAAGGCCAGAGGGTACACTGAATCATTCTTGGATAATAATATTCAGCAGGTTGTAAAATTAAGACAGTCTAATGCTAAACCTTACTTTTCTGAGAACAGCCTCTTCATTGGGTCCTTTTGGTTTTTAAACATTACGTACAGATTTATGTGGGTAAGCTCAGCATTAGGACTGCACATAAAATGTAACCACAGTACATTAGGAATACACAAATGTACATACAGTGGAAATTAATAGGAAGATGAAGAGCAGTGTTTGCTTATCAGGCAGTCATAAACAATAGTTTAAAATTTGAAAATATATAGCATGTACAGATTTTTTGCAGGTAAGGTTACAGAGTAATTGGTAATTGAGTTATTATTCACAATAGGTTCTAGGCTGAAGAAAAGCAACAAATTACCAGAATACCCAGGTGTTTAGAGGGTGTAGGCAACAGAGTTAATAGAGGCTGTAGACAGATAGAAGTAAAAAATGGAGACTAAAGTTAATGGAGACTAAAGCTAAAGGAATCAAAGTGGAAGAGGAAAGGTACAGAGTAAAGTGAGAGCAGACAGAGTATAGACAGTCAGGTTTTGGGTGGGTAAGAGTTAGGACATGAGCCTTGCCATAGGGTAGAGAGGTGTAGCTTTAAAGATTTTATGAAGGAATAGACATTATTGGTGGTTCTGATGGCTGATGGGAGGGAGTTCCAGAGCTTGGCAATAGAGAAGGAGTAGAGCATGTTGCCAGCTGGGAGTTTAGGTTTGTGTATTTGCAGGAAAAGTTGATTTTCAGATCTAAGAGGCCTGTTAGAGTTGTAAAGTGTTAAGATGGAAGACAGGATTGGGCAGTCTGAGGGTTTATGAACGATTTGGACAGATGTGATAAGCTGTAGGTAGGTTAAATGATGTGGAAGTTCAAGCCAGTTAAGTAATTTTAAGGCAATGCAGTGATGGGAGGAGTGTCTAGCATTAGTTGAAAACTTGGCGACTTTGTTGTAGCATGACTCAAGTTTGGTTTTTAGGGTGGAATGGATATTGGTAAGGAGAGGAGCGCCATACAGGAGAGAAGGTAAAAGAAAGATTAAGGCGAGAGTAGGTTTACTTGAGCTGCTAAGGTAGCAATTTTGTCGGTAGAGGGTGCCTAGCTTATCATTTGTTTTTATGATGTTATTGTGGATGTGAAGGTCAAATGTCAGGTTTTCGTCGAGGATAACTCCTAGTAATTTAGTGTGGGAAACAACCTCTGTCATGGTGTTAATTTGGGAGAGAATGGTGAAATCTGACTTGTTGATTGGGATATTTTTCTTAGGAGTAAATAGCAGCAATTTAGTTTTGTTTGGGTTTAGAGCTAGATGATTATCAGCCATCCAGCTTTCGGTGATTGACAGCAGCTCCTGTGACTTATGATATAACAATTGATTTTTTTCAGGTTTGATCATCTTGAAAGGTCAGTATTTCTAAAATGAAAGGGATCATTGTTTCTGATTTCAGAATAGTAATAAGGCTGCTGTACAGGAGATTAGGAATTGCACAAAGAGCTGTGAGGACTCATCTTGTATTGTGTGATGGGAACATTTATCATGAAATCAACATTTTCTTATTGTACAATACAAAGAAACAGATGACTTAGTTAAAATATTTTTGTCATTCATTTTCTTTTTAGAATGGTGAACTCTAGTAAATTATATTGCAAGCTTTCCTATTTATATATAGTAACATTTATATGATAACACTGGTAATGCATAGAGAGGAGGCCTGAATCCCCATTTCCATGTAGGATAATCCCAAGACTTCCTCTCCATAGTTCCCTGGGTCTAGCATAGTGGCTCCCTTTCCTTTGCCTACCAACCCATTTGTTACTCTCCCTGGGTAGGAAACAGGTACCCACAGCCTAGGCAAATATCCCATAGCCGATTTATTCCCTGACTGAATGAGGCATTTATTTATTTATTTATTCATTCATTCATTCATTTGCTGAGTGGGGTAGAGCACTGATCTCAGTGGACCATTTTCAGGCTCAGCCCAGGGTAACCCTCACTTGTTAACTTGGTGAATGTAAATAGAAGTGTTGATAACCATATAATACAACTAATATCAGTGTTTTAATGTGAGATTATAGCATGCACTGCCAAATATGTAATGCTATGTAATATATTCCATAATAAGCTTTGCATAACATGCAAAATCTGTTTTTTTTTTAAATGGGATCCTTTATCCTAAATATCCAAATAGGTTGGGGTGATAACCAATACCTAAATAATACAGTGACACAAAAATGAAATGTTGTTAGTAGGTACAAAGTAAGAAGGTACAACATAATCTCTTTCATTCCCTGGAGATGCGAGAGTGGGATGGTGGCCTGCCAGACCCAACAAACTACCCTGCTAACCCTCTCCTCACAGCTGCTAACCCTTCAGCAGCTCTCTTGAGCTCCATAAGCACTGCCTACCATAGGGGAGCATGCATGCCTCCACACTTATTTCCTCTGGCATTAGAACTATGCACCATGGGTAATCTGTCCTCAGTAGGTCCATACACCGTGGGTGCAACATCCATTTCTTCTGCAAGGTTCTCCATCTAGGTGTAATCCAAGTGCTGAGGTAGAGTCACCTCCCTCCCTCCCCCAGGATGAGAGATCTGGCACCAGCTGGTCACTCCTATCTTCCCCAACCCACCCCCTCTAAAATCTGTGCCACTAATCAAACACAGGTCATCTGCATTAATGTCAGGGCTTTATCTCTCTCTGTTCTACAGGGGTGAGCAATGACAATTAGAAAGCAACCACAGCACTAACTGCAACATTTAGAAGTGAATATCCTTAAATTTCCAGAATCATGTCTGAATGGGAAAAGTTTCTAGCTTTCAGAACCCTTCACTATTCCTCCAAGGTGGTCCTCAGTGCAAGCACAGGGTGAGAAGGGCAAGTATGTTGCATCATCAAATAGTATCTTAAATACAAAAGGCATTAGGGTACTAAACAGATTATTTTCTTCCCCTTACTGCCATTTATATGCAGGGTGAAATTAATAGGCATCCCAAGCTAAATTCAGCAAACTACAGTAAGATGATTGTGGGATTCATCAGTGCTGACAGCCTAAATAATACAGTCTCCACTTTGTCTGATCCACCAATCAAGGTTTTTCTAAAGCATGATTATAAAAACTAAGTCTGGGTGTGAAGTATTCCACATCTAGGTTACGATAAACATGCAAACTAAAAGTTTGTAACACTTCATTGGACCACTCAATGCCACCCCAAGAACATGAATGCCTCCTTGATAAACCTATAAACCTTCTAATAACAAAAATTCTTTTCTCCACTGTGACCAAATTATCCCTCTCTTGATTGGGAAAACTATACCACAGCCAGTAACTAAGCACAAAAAAGAGTAGACTTCATAAATATAATCATTGCTGAACAGATGGTAAAATACCAGTATAGAGCAGGAACATACTGGCTATTGTCCTGACAAATATCCCTTCCAGTTATGCTATGCTGAATGGTGGCCCACCCTTTTTTCATTCTGACCACAGTGCTGAGGCATTCGTTGTATGCTGTAAACTAAACCTACTAAAAATTATACCATCTTGAATGATTTTTCCAACAGTATATATGATGCCCTTACCTGATGTCAGTCAACATGGACCATATATTAAGCTTCCCCTCAAACGCTACTGGTGATTTATTCCTGGCTTATTGCAGCAGTTCAAAAGCTGCACTGTTAAGTGTGTAAATGTAGGAGAAACTAGGCAATTAATCGAAACAGTGGAGTTTCAGAAGAAACTAATTATTAAACTAAAAGAGAAGACTATACAAACACTGCAAACTTTACCCAGCCTTTTACCACAAGGCTAACTAAGCTCAACCTCTTCCAAAAAAAAAAACTCATTAAATCAAAAGAGCAAAGCTTCCTTTGAGTTGAAACTTGTCATCAGGATGGATGACAGTAATAAGACCTTCTACAACCACATCCAAAGAGCAAAAGGTACTCAGCAAGACTGTAATGTGCTAGAAGAGAATGACATCAAAATAACTAGAGCCAACATATACAGCTAACAAAGCCGCATACAGGTTTGGGGCAAATTAGGTGACAAAGGGGAACTCCATCCAGTATTCCTTTCTGTAACACCATCTCACCAAATATTATATCACAAATGGTCATCTCTTCCTTTAGTAAGGTCAGAAAGACCAAATCCATGGGACCAGATGAAATATAAGGAATCGTAATTTGTTCAGTCAACAGTAGCCTAGTATATATCCCCTTAAACACATTCTTGATAGAGCATTAACATCTGGCTATGTTTCTGATATCTGGAGACAGGATATTATAGCCCCAATTCACAAGGGAGGTCCTTCTACAGACCTCAGTAATTGCAGATCAATCAGTCTTACAAGCATATTGTGCAAGGTAATGGTGGGAATCAGTATGGAGCTTACTTAGACATGAGAAACATCCTTCACCATGGCCTAACCCATTACAGTTTTGTCAAAGATCTTGTGTGCTTAGCCTAGTAACACTTCTTTGAGAGTGAACACCATCTGGATGAAGATTTCTCTATACAGCATACATCAATCCAGCTAAAGTATTTGGAATTATGTCCCGTCCCTATGATGAATTCATAGATAAACTCATAGATCTTGTGAATGTTATGAATATTGCAAAACATGTCTTTACCTAATAATGGCAGCTCAGGTATATAATATACATACATTTGCTTGTTGCCTCCAGCTTACATTGC